>NW_012119932.1:8943586-8948039 GCF_000951035.1 Colobus angolensis palliatus | reverse complement strand
GTGTTATCTTGAAATTCCATGGGTAAAATAGGTCTCAAGTAATAGAATATGCGGGGAGGGAGAGCATCAGGATAAATAGCTAATGCATGTGAGGCTTAATGTCTACGTGATGGGTTGACAGGTGCAGCACACCACCATGGCACACGTTTGCCTATGTAACAAACCTGCACGTCCTGCACATGTATCCTGGAACTTAAAATAAAATAAAATTAAATTAAGTGAAAAACAAAAGAATATGGAGAATTCCACCTTTAAATGGAATTTTAAATTTGAATAACATTTGAGCCAAAATGGATACATTTTAAAAACTAAAATGTAAATAAATCTGTTAATTGCAGGTAGCCAAAATGGGCACACCCATTCAAGCTCTTTGCAACACATAAAAACGGTGACGGAGCAAGTGAGGCAAAGTCAAGAAAATGCTGCATCTCCCCAGGCAACCAACAGCACCCAGTTGTCTCTGCCATCAAGAGCCATGACATGGAGCCAGGTGTCTGTGTTCACGGGACCCCAGGAGCCCTCCTGTGACTCTGGAATCCTGAAAATGATGTCCCGGCGAGATGTCCGGGCAGAATTATTCTTATGGAGCTTTCTCCTGTGGTCTGACACGATAGAAATGGTGCGTGTGGCAGGTCACCCCAAAGTGTACAAGTCAAGCTGGCTATACCCAGTCTACATATTCAGTTTTATTTCTCTCCTTCGAATTACATTCACTCCCCAAAACCCTCTTTTCAATTCCCTGAGCATCCTGCTGCAAGATTTACCATTTGTTTTTGTTAGACTTGGTTTAATCATTGCCCTGGGGACTATCACACCCGTGCTGGGCCTGTGTAAAAATATCCTCGTGACTCTCTCTTACATTTACTTCAATTACCTAACCAGACTCAGGTTTTTTTCTGCCTTTGAAATGTCTCCATTTTAAAAAGAAAATGGCATCTAGTAAGGCCTCTTTGTGATACCTGTGTGCACATTTGTAATCCTTCTTTTTTTCTTGGGGTGTAAGTTTTTGCACTATAAAGGAAATGACTAGATTGTAGAGAATAAGCCATTTTTACTAACTCTAGCACATCAGTTTTTTTTTTTTTTTTTTTTTTACATATACAAAAGGTGCTAAATTTAAGTAAAGTAATATTCTTGTAAGTTGACTTTCAGGTATTTCTAGAAAGGGTTAGCAGTTAATTTTAGTTGGTTAGGTATACTGAGGTCCCCAACCCCTGGAACATGGTCCCCGTACCGGTCCCTGGTCTGTTAGGAAGCAGCCTGCACAGCACGTGGTGAGCCTCGAACTGAACGTTACCGCCTGAACTCCACCTCCTGTCAGATCAGCAGCGGCATTATATCCTCATATGAGCCCAAACCCTGTTGTGAACTGTGTATGCGAGGGATCTGGCTTGCGCTCCTTATGAGAATTTAATGCCTGATGATCTGAGGTAGAATAGTTTCATCCCAGAACCCACCCTCACCCCCACCCCCAACCGTGGAAAAATTGTCTTCCACAAAACTGGTCCCTGGTGCCAAAAAGGTTGGGGACCACTGATGTACACCACACTTTTTCTAAGAATACTCTTTAATAGAGCCTTTTAAAAAACTAAGAAGCTTTTCCATCAAGTTAGCCCAAGAATAAGATTTTTATCTTTTATATGGAGAGGATTATATGAATTGATTGAGTAAATTTAGTTTTAAAGAACACACCTGAAATTATTGAATAATTTTTAGACTAAACTTTTTTTTTTTTTTTGAGACAATGTCTTACTCTTGTCCCCCAGGCTGGAGTGTGATGGTGCAATCTCAGCTCACTGCAACCTCTGTCTCCCAGGTTCAAGCGATTCTCCTGCCTCAGCCTTCCGAGTAGCTGGGATTACAGGCGCCTGCCACCACGCCCGGCTAATTTTTGTGTTTTTAGTAGAGATGGGGTTTCACCATGTTGGCCAGGTTGATCTCGAACTCCTGACCTCAGGTGATCTGCCCGCCTCAGTCTCCCAAAGTGCTAAGATTACAGGAGTGAGCCACCACGCCTGGCCAGATTATATTTTTTAAAAATTTGAAAATTGTTGTTCCTTCAAACATGGAATTATATTCTTTATTTCATTGTGGCAAGGGACTTTTATTCAATAAATTGATTTCAGCATAAAAAGCAATTCACTTTAATAGATATTTGGCTCAGTTTAAGGCTTAGCTGTGTTGCCGGTACTGAAGTACTAATATGAGTGCTGTTTAGTAAAATGAAGTCAAGGTACATCAATAATACCAATATAAAATTTCACATTAAAAAGCCATAAAGTGAAGACAGAGATTTCAAAGTAAAAGAATATTTTATTTGTGGAATTTGATACTGTGATAAATAATCAAAGTACAAGCCCTGTTTAAAATTAAAAGTTCAGCTTACAAATACAATACCCAATGTATCAGTGTCTTATGTAATACCATATCATGGATATATTGATGTTATAAGATAATTACATATGAAGTCACGCAACTTGCTTTCACCCTGTTGGGACACTCTCTGGTGTTCCCAGTCAGCGCCGTTCATTTGATAGGAATTTTCAGATGCTGGAGAGATTTGTGAGAGGCTTATGTATGCAAGAGTAATGATTATATAGCCAGTTTCTTCAATGATCTGTGATAACAAATAGCTTAAGAATTTGACATATGGCCAGGCATGGTGGCTCACACGTGTAATCCCAGCACTTTGGGAGGTTGAGACAAGTGGATCTCTGGAGTCCAGGAGTCTGAGACCAGCCTGGGCAACATGGAGAGACCTTACCTCTACAAAAATTACAAAAACTAGCTGGGTATGGTGATCTACACCTATAGTCGCAGCTACTTAGGAGGCTGAGGCAGGAAGATTGCTTGAGCCGAGGAGGTCAAGGCTGCAGTGAGCTATGATCATGCCACCGCACTCCAGACTGGGCAACAGAGTGACACCCATCTAAAAAAAAAATAAAAGAGAATTTGACCTTGTGTTAATTCTACACTCCACCAAATACCTCTCCCCCTGCCGCCCTGTCTCCCTTTCCCTCTGTTTTAGGATTTTTCTCACACTGTAAAAGAAGATCTACTCAGAGTTGTTAAAAGCTTACCTTCCAGCTTTCTGATTTGAGGTAGGTACTTTAACCTCTGTGGGTCCCCGTTTCCACATCTAAAAGATGAACATAATACTTCTACTACATTAATAGGGTTAGGAGGGTTAAAGGGTAAAGAATCCTTTGAGCACATTATCTGGCAAACCATAATAATCTGATAAATGCTAAGCATTGGAATGGTACTAAGTCTCTAAGAAACAAGTATCTCAATGCATCTTTAGAAATTTCCTGTTTTATTCTTTTCTGTGGCCCTGCTCACCCTCTGGGAATAATCGTTTAAACCTTGCATTTGTGAAAAATAATACATACAACCTGAAGGTTACTTCAGACTATACTTTTTCATCGAGCAGTATTGTATTCAAAAGTGATCAATCTGCTGAATATATAGATTAAAATGGACACAAGCCTCCATTCATGGACATTTGAGTGTCTCTCCTCTGAATTCCCATAGAATCTGAATTACAGCACTTCATTCATACTTATATTATGTGTTTACTTTTCTGAGTGGCCTATTAATCTTTATTCCTTAAAGGAGAGCCTGAGGGCATCTTGTTTAACAATGCGTCTCTCTCTTCATCAATCAACCCTGCAGGAGCTTACAAGACTTATAACTTAAAACAATTATAATTCAAGGCCCAGCGCAGTGGCTCATGCACCAATGGTTGGGGAGGCCGAGGCAGGCGGATCACTTGAGGCCAGGAGTTCGAGACCAGCCTGGCCAACGTGGTGAAACACGGTCTGTACTAAAAATACAAAAATTAGCTGGGTGTGGTGGCACACACCTGTAGTCTCAGCTATTTGGGAGGCTGAGGCAGGAGAATCACTTGAATCTGGGAGGCGGAGGTTGCAATGAGCTGAGATTGTGCCACTGCAAGCCAGCCTGGGTGACAAGAGTCTCAAAAAAAAAATTATAATACAAGTAGTTTCTTTCGAATTCTGCCACGGGTGTCTTTTTGTTATTAAGAAAAGTCTATAATCAAGGGATTCATTTATGATATTCCTAAATATGAAAATATTTTATGTGAGCATACATTTATCTCTATATTAGAACTTAGCAACAGTGCTCAGATCAACTCAAAAGTATTACTTGAATTTAGAATGCACTTTTATCTGAAATTTTAATATGAATGTGCCTGATATTTTCGGAAGTCACAGCACTTTATACAAATAATAAAGGCATATACAAAAGATTATGTGTAGGAGGAAAATTGAGTAGCTAATTTAATTTAAATTAATATTTTACTTAGAGCGTATACATGTTTACAGAGTGCAAGTCTATGGGATTTAATAGATATTACAACAAATTACACTGGGAAAACATTGATAGTTCTACACTGTAATTAAATGTCATATATATTATTATTATTATT
>NW_012119932.1:8933469-8940214 GCF_000951035.1 Colobus angolensis palliatus | reverse complement strand
TCTTGTTTTTCTTATTAGGGCCCCATTTCATTGAATGACAATTGCAATGAGGCATAGGAAATAAAAGAGAAATGAAACTGCTTGCTGAAGTCCTACTGTGTGCTGTGCACTATGCTGTTTGCCTAATAAATAATTGCCTTGTGCTGTGTACCTTGGAGCAGCACCTTACACAGTGAATATATCAAATGCTTTTCACAAAAAGAGCAACATACCACTTAGAAGCTATAGAACTTAAAAATACCTACTTATACTCCATAGAAGATATAGTAAATAATAGAAGAAAAAAAATGAAATGGCTAAAGACATTTGTTTTACAATGGGGCTATTTTTACATGTTACAAATTCCATGTTTAAGCAAATCTCTTGTGATGTCTGCTTCATTATGAGGGGATGCATTTGCATTAGTCAGTTCTCTAGAGGGACAGAGCTAATAGGATAGATGTATATATGAAAGGGAGTGTGTTAAGGAGTATTGACTCACACGATCACAAGGTGAAGTCCCGCAATAGGCCATCTGCAGGTTGAGGAGAAAGGAAGCCAGTCCGAGTCTCAAAACCTCAAAAATACGGAAGCCAACAGTGCAGTCTTCAGTCTGTGGCCAAAGGCCCAAGGGCCCCTGGCAAACCACTGGTGTAGGTCCAAGAGTCCAAAAGCTGAAGAACATGGAGTTCAGTGTTGGAGGGCAGGAAGCATCCAGGACAGGAGAAGGATGGAGGCCAGAAGATTCAGCAAGTCTAGTCCTTCCATGTTCCTCTGCCCACTTTTATCCTAGCCATGCTGGCAGCTGATTAGATGGAGCCCACCCAGACTGATGGTGGGTCTGCCTCTCCCCGTCCACTGACTCAAATGTTAATCGCCTTTGGTGACACCCTCACAGACACACACAGGAACAATACTTTGCCTCCTTCAATCCAATCAAGTGGATACTCAATATTAACCGTCACAGCCTTTATACAATTTTCAGCTTCCTGGTTTCCTATCTCACATCCACCTTCTGTGCCCTGTAGTAATCGAATCCAAACACACAAACAGTAGAGTCAGAAGGTGAAAAAACAGAGAAACAGAGAGCCATGTACACCTGCCCACATAGAGACACTGAGAACCAGATCCGACTGCATTAGAAAGGTGTTTCCAATGTTTACAAGGAGAGATTAACAAATGAATTCTAAATCATACAGCGCCCCTTCAGGTTGAACAGTGCACAACCTCTACGTCCCTGAATACGAGTGATTAATAGCTTTAGTAACATGAGATATTTGTATAAACAATTATTTACAAGAGCTTTTACAAATATTACCATACCTATTCTGAAGATTATTTTTTGGAAATTTCATTAATTTATCATTTGACAAATTTGAGTGCCTGTTATAGACTAGATATGGTTTTATATGAATTTGAGGATAATATTTACTAAATTAACACTTACTGTGAAAGTTTGTATTTATATACACACAAATCTTCATTTCCCAAGATATGCCTATTTTTAATAAGATTATTTTTTATTTTAACTCATAATTATTCTTATATTGAAATGGAAATAATGGATTTTTAAGGAAGGCCTTCTTTTTCCACAAAACTTTTTTCTTTTAAATATTTAACTCAGATGCCTTAGAGGTGTTCAGAATATTTGAGTGAATAAATAGAAAATTTGCATTTCAAATTGCTAAAAATTATACATAACCTTACATAGTTAGTATTGTTCTGAAGAATCAGCCCAACATTTTTGTGTCTTGGTTTCCATCTGTAAAGTATAGGTCACGTTCAGATTATAAATACATGTTTAATCTTATTCTTAAAATTTGTTTCAGCTGGGCGCGGTGGCTCACTCTTGTAATCCCAGCACTCTGGGAGGCCGAGGCGGGCGAATCATGAGGTCAGGAGATCGAGACCATCCTGCATCCTGGCTAACACAGTGAAACCCCATCTCTACTAAAAATACAAAAAATTTAGCCAGGCGTGGTGGCAGGCGCCTGTAGTCCCAGTTACTGGGGAGGCTGAGGCCAGAGTATGGCATGAACCCAGGAGGTGGAGCTTGCAGTGAGCCAAGATTGCACCACTTTACTCCAGCCTGGGTGACAGAGCGAGACTCCATCTCAAAAAAAAAAAATTGTTTTAAAAATTAAATGGGTCAAATAGCCTTTAATTAAATTACCTTGTAAAACTTAGGATATTAAAACGATGTGTGCCAAGACAAACAGAACCAAATGAAACAAAGTATTGGTTATAGAAATACAAAACTCAAAGGTCCTTCAAATAGTATGAATCTACACACTGTAGATTACAATAAATCTAAATATATTATCTGAAGACAGTTACAATTGAAGCCTAATTTTATGTAAGTCGTTGAATGCGAAGAAATGGGATTGCTATGATACAGTCATTTTCTATTTAACTGTAAATGCATTGTTGATGTTTTGCTATATTTTGGTAAGGACTGAAAAATATGAGGTAGAACATCTGAATTTTTAAATTTTACTCAAAAATATCTTTTTTTTTCTTTTGGCTGAATAGGAATTATGTTGATAAGATTTGAATAAACTTGTTCATTAAAAGACAGTCTTACTGAAAACACCACTTCTGAATGGCTTAGCAGTTTTATCTGTGAGAAATGATGTAACAGGTTATGAAAAAATGTGCCCAGCTGTTTTTCTCGGAACTATTTCAGAGCAAAGCAGACACTAAGTTCATTTTACATGAAACTGAGTAGGTAGGAGGTGGCTGATGTTTGAGAAAGTCTAGGAGGAAATGACACAGTTGATTGTCTTGCCAATAAAAAAATGAGAATTTCCTTTATATTTTAGCTTGAAGAAAGGACTAGTTAAAAATAACCACCATCATCAATAGCTAACCAAAATTCAGAATCAGAACTTAGTAGAAGGCTGTAAACAGGATGGCGTGAGTTGGATTTAAAAAAAAAACGTGGTAAAGGATACATAACACAGTTATTATTGCAGTCATTTTAACTGTACAATTCATTGGCTTTAAATATATTCACCATGTTGTTTAACTGTCGCCACTCTGTATATCCAGAACTTTTCATCATCCAACATCCAGTGGGCTCTGTGCCCATTAGACAATAACTCTCCCTTCTCCTCCATCCTCCACCTCCCACCCCTTAGTAAATTCTCTTCTTCCTATCTCTCTGAATTTACCTATTCTATGTACCTCACATAAGTGGAATCACATAATATTTGTCCTTTTATGTTTGGCTTATTTCACTTAGCAAAATGTTGAAAGGTTGTACATATAGCAGGTATCAGGATTCCTTTTTACAGCTGTATAATATCTCACGGTAAGTGCATACCACATTTGTTTATCTGCTAACAGACACCTGAGTTGCTTCTACTTTTTGGCTACCCTAAGTAATACTTCTTTGAACATTGTTGTACAAATATCTGTTTGAGTCCCTAATTTCAGTTCTTCTGGGTATATACCTAGAAGTAGAATTGATGGATCATACGATAATTGTATATGTAACTTTGTGAGGCATTTCCAAGTTGTTTTCCACAATGGCTACACCATTTTACATTCCCGCCAGCAATGCCCGAGGGTTCCAGTTTCTCATATGCTCACCATCACTTGTTATTTTCTGTTTTTCTTTTTAATAATAATTCTTTTGAGTGTGAAATTGTATCTCATCGTAGTTTTGATTTACATTTCCCTAATGACTAATGCTGTTGAGCGTCTTTACATGTGCTTAGCTTATTGGCCACTTGTATGTCTTCTTTGGAGAAATGTCTATTCAGGTCTACTGACCATTTTGTATTTGGTTTTGTTGTGGTTATTGAGTTGTAGTTGTTAATATATTCTGGATATTCATTCCTTAATCAGATATGTGATTTACAGATATTTTCTATTTTGTGCTGTCTTTTCACTTTCTAGATAGTGTTCTTTGATGGACACAGTTTTTAATTGTGATAAAGGCCTATTTATCTACTTTTTTGTTGCTTGTGCTTTTGGTATCCAATCCAGGAAATCATTGTCAAATCCAATGTTGTGAAGATTTTCTTTCCTGACGTTTTCTTCTAAGACTTTTATAGTTTTTAGCTCTTATGTTTAGGCATTTGATCCACTTTGGGTTAATTTTTGCATTTGGTGTAAGGTAACAGTCCAATATCATTCTCTTGCCTTTGGATGGCCAGTTTTCCCAGCACAAATGCTGTTCTTTCCTCACTGAATGCTTTTGGCACCTTGTTGGAAATCAACTGCCCACATAGGTTTATTTCTGGCCTCTCTATTCTATTCCATTGGCCTATATGGCTATCCTTATGCCAGTACCACACTGTTTAGATTACTGTTTTTTGTAGTATGATTTGAAATCGGAAAGTGTGAATCCTTCAACTTCATTCTTTTTCAAAATTGTTTTGGCTGTGCAGACTCCCATGAAATTCCATATGAACTTTAGGATGCGGTTTTTCATTTCTGCAAAAAAAATCATTGGGATTTTGATAGGGATTGCATGAATCTATAGATTATATTGACATCTTAACAATATTAAGTGTTCCATTTCATGAACACAGGGTATCATTTCATTTATTTAGGTCTTTTTCTTTCAGCAATCATTTGTAGTTTTCAGTGGACAAGTCTTTGGCTGTGTAGTTAAATTTATTCCTGAGTATTTTATTCTTTTTGATCCTATTGTAAATGGAATTTTCTTAATTTTATTTTCAGATTGTTCATTACAGGTGTATCAAAATTCAACTGATTTTTGTGTTTTGATTTTGTGTCCTACAACTTTGTTAAATTTATTAGCTCTACAGTTTGTGTTTGTGTGTGTGGTGTGTATGTGCATGTGTGTGGTGTATGTGTGTGTGTGTGGTGTGTGTGTGTGTGTGATGTGTATGTGTGTGTGGTGTGTATTTGTGTGTGAGTGGTGTGCGTGTGCATGTGTGTGTAAGCTTTAGGACTTCCTATATTTAAAATTAGGCCATCTGTGTACAGTGAGAATTTCACTTCTTCCTTTTTAATTTGGATGCTTTTATTTATTTTTTTCTTCTCTACGTGCTCTTACTAGAACTTTGAGTACTAGGTTGAAGAGAAGTGATGAAAGCAAATAAAAGCACCAATCAGAACACACAGCCCTGACATTTGGAGGGCTAAATTCTTGTTGCCCGGCCTGGCCTCACCAAGCTGCACTGGGTGTGTGGGCTGCTTCCCCTCACAGCTGCCTGACACAGCCATAACCACAAGGAGAGGCTGAAATTCACTGAAATGTACCAGCCTCTTTATCAAGTTCTCCCTTGGATGCTCCAAGTTTTTGGCTAGACTAGTTTCAAAATACAGATGGTCCTTGACTTAGGATGGTAGACAATGATTTTCCCACTTTATGATGATGCGAAAATAGAAATGGTGCATTCAGTAGAAATTGTATTTCGAATACCCATATACTCATTCTGCTTCTCACTTTTAGTACCATACCCAATAAATTACACGAGATACTCAACACTGTATTATAAAATAGGCTTTGAGTTAGACGATTTTGAAATAGAAGAGTTCCCTTATGACCCTTGCAGGGCGTGTGACAGGAATGAGGCTTGCTCCTTTGGTGCCCTGCTGCTCAAACCCCTAGGGGGAGCATGCAGCATGCAGATGGGCAGGTGCAGAAGCTGTGGGGAGTGCTTTTGGGCTCCAGCCCCATGGCAGCATCTAGGACTCCTGAAGCCCAAGTGGGCGTGTGTTACAGTGTGCTTTTTCAGCTGTACCATCTGCAGACAGCTTGTGTTAGTCAGCTCAATAGACCCTTATCACAAGGACAGAGAGCCTTATCACAAGGACAGAGAACCAGTGTGACAGCCTGAGTTCTTGCCCAGTGTCCTGGAAGAGTCAGATCACATGTTGGCTGGAGGGTTGAGTGCAAGGTTTTATTGAGTGGTGGAGGTGGCTCTCAGCGAGATGGATGGGGAGCTGGAAGGGGGGAATGGAGTGGGAAGGTGGTCTTCCCCTGGAACCAGGCTGCCCAGCAGCCAGACTGTTCTCCAACCAACCCTGGCCAAGCTCCCCTTGGCATCCAGATGTCCTTCTCTCTTTCTCTGCTGTGCCACCCCACTGCTCTCCACTGCTCTGTTCCTTCACTCCTCTCAATGTTCAGCGCTTGTGTCTGTGCCCGCTAAGGTCTCAGGTTTTTATGGGCACAGGATGCGGGGTGTGGTGAGCCAGAGTGGTCTTGGAAATGTAACATTTGGGCATGAAAACAGGAGTGCCTGTTCTCACTTAGGTCCATGGGCCCAGGTCCGAGGGTGGAGCCCTCGCCAGGAATCCCGCCCTTCTCTACCTAGCACTTCTCTGTCTCCTGTCCATATCAGTTTTGTCCAAATGGAAACTAATGTAAGTGTTCTCAGCATGTTTAAGGTAGGCTACGCTAAGCTGTGATGTTTGGTAGGTCAGGTGTAGTAAGTGCATTTGTGACTTACCATATTTCACCTTCCAGTGAGTTTATCAGGGCCTAATTCGATGATGAATAGAGGAGCATCTGCAGTTGCTTCAGTTTAGTTCCTGCCCGTTTGATGGCTGCTTAGATGGAGGGATGAATTCCTGCAGCTTCCTACACCACCATCTTCTGTGACACCCCTTCCCCAATATTTGGATTTCTTTTTTGCCCTGGTGGCCTCTTGTAGCCTGATAAATCCTTGTTTCAACGAGGTCAAGGTCATGGGGTAAATTCTTTGTAGGGTGCTTGACTGCATTTTGTTTAAACTTCACAGATTTTAGTACTGATCTTATTTTTTTTTTTTTTTTTTTGAGGCAG
>NW_012119932.1:8921074-8931824 GCF_000951035.1 Colobus angolensis palliatus | reverse complement strand
TCGTAGAGACAGGTCTTTGCCATGTTGACCAGGCTGGTCTCAAACTCCTGACCTCAGGCGATCTGCCTGCCTCGGCCTTCCAAACTGCTGGGATTGCAGGCATGAGCCATTGTGCCGGGGCAGCTTTTCTTTTTCTAGCAAGGGGAGCCTCTTAAACTTGAAGAGGACTGCGACAGTTGAGGCTGGGCAGCAAGGCTTTACTGCAAATCCTTTGCCACTGTTTTTTCTGACTTTCTAGAGAACTTTCTAGCAAAAGGTTTCTAGAACTTTCTCCTTCCTGGCCTAACTGACATTCCCTTTTATGCATAGCCTCCCTTTCACTTTTCTTCTGCCTGGAGGAAATGAAGCTCCATGGAACTTTCTCCTGAAACTTTCCAAGAAAAAAAGAAAAGCTCTAAGCACTGAATGTGGAGACAGGGGGATGAGCTTTAACTCTGAACTGTTTCCAGCGTAAAACTGTCCTTTCCAGGGCCCGTGTGGCTGTCACTTCAGAGTGGAGGTTGTCTGCTGAGGGACCCCTGACTCAGCTGCCTCCCAGGGGAAGCTCGGTCTTCCGGCACAGGTAATGGCCTGCAGCTTGATCTCCACCCAGCCCCATCTGAGCAGGCCGGGAGCTCCCAGCTGTTTCACTTCTCTCCTTCCTGACTCCTCACCATCACCATTGCCCTCTCTCCTCCCCACCCCGCCACTCCTCTCCCACACGTGTCCCTTTCTCCCCTTCCTCTGCCTCTGCTTTTCTCAGAAGTTAGCTTACGAAGCAAAGTTGCGACTTTGAATTCCTGTTTTCCAGCCACCCTCATGTGACAGGATGTCTCCTTAGTGGAGGCTTTCCCTAAATTCAGGAGCCCTTTAAAAGGGAGGGCTTCCTCTCTAGTTCTTTTCAGCGAGGCAGCTCTGGGAACTTGGATTAGGTGGAGAGGCAGTCGGGGGCCTGGTTGTTTTGCGTCTTTGTTCCGCCCTCCTCTCCATCAGGAGAAGGAGAGGATAACCCCTGGGCCATGAGGCTACCCCTGTTCCTGTTTTTTGCCTCTGTGATTCCGGGTGCTGTTCTGCTACTGGGTAAGTCCGCTCTGAGGCAGGGGCTTTCTGACTTGGGGGGCCGGAACCACACCCTCGTTTTGTGGCTTACTGTGAATGGGTTCCTTCCAAACACCTTTGTGAGGAGGAAACGGGGTTCCCCTGCATCACGCAGTCCACAGCTAAGCCTGCTGCCTTCACCTGGCGGCCAGGCATGGAAGGCCTGGAGCTGGAGGAGGGAGGAGGATGCGTCTCAGGTCTCGGTTGCTGCCCAGCCTGGAGTCCTACAGACCTTCAGTCGCCTCCTGACTTCTCTCATCGCTCATTGTTCCTTCCCTGTTTTCTTCGTGCAGAAATTTCCTGCTCTGTGGTTTACTCTTTCTGGTTTTCAGTTCACACTGTTTCTCTCTCACTGCCAACAAACACCTTCTGAGTGTCTCTGGCTGGAAGGAGGGCAGCCCTGATGTCTCCCCGCGTCTTAGGTCCAAGGATATCAACTCAGATCATCCCTCCAAAAGTGATTCTAAGCAATTTCCATGCTCATTTGTTTTTTTCTGCCAGAATCATTCATACACTTGATTGTTAGAAAGTTCATCCTTATCTGTATTCTAGACTGTTCAAACTGCCGCATAAGCAGATCGATTCCTGTTTTTCTTCTTTTTCTGGAGATTAGAGATTACTCATTAGGAACAGCTCCAGAGTTTTTCAAATTCTCAAATACATTTTCCAGTCTCTAGACTCAATTACTTAAACTTCAGGATGGGAGGGCCTCGGGGGATTTTCATTCCTGGTTCTATTTAGAGATGATATAGAAGAGATTTCAAATTTGATTTTTTGGTTTCCAGTCCCCCTTTATTTCTGTGATATCAACAAACACTTGCAGAGAATGGTTTGTGCCTACGATCTACTCTACGCACTGATGTGAAGGTGGGTAGGAAGTTTCCTAGGAAGAGCGTATTTTAGTACCGCAAAGTTTAAATCATAATAAGTATTGAGTAGCAGTGATTATAAAAACACAAGTGAAGGCGGTATGGTTTACACCCTGTCTCTCTCACTCATCGGCTTGGCGACCTTGGGCAGGCTACTTTGTTTCTTTGTGCTTTAGTTTCCATGTCTATAAAATGGAAAGAAGACTATTACCTGCCCCCGTCAGTTCTTGTGACGATTCAGTGAGTAACAGTATGTTAAATGTTTAGAACAGAGTGCGACCCATAGTAAACGCCTTGTAAGTGTTAGCTATTAAAATCAGTGGCAGAAAAGAAGTACAAAAAAAGACCAAATAGAAAGGATAGATGAAATTAATTTTATTTTTATTTTTGAGATAGACTCTCATTTTGTTGCCCAGGCTGGAGTGCAGTGGCATGATCTCGGCTCACTGCAACCTCCACCTCCCGGGTTCAAGCGATTCTCATGCCTCAGCCTCCCAAGTAGCTGGGATTACAGGCATGCACCAGCATACCCAGCTGATTTTTGTATTTTTAGTAGAGATGACGTTTCGCCATGTTGGCCAGACTGGCCTCAAACTCCTGACCTCAAGTGATCTGCCCTCCTCGGCCTCCCAAAGGGCTGAGATTATAGGCGTGAGCCACAGTGCTAAGCCCTGATTTTATTAATGTATTTTATTTCACCCAATAACTCAGAAATATTATCACTCAACATTTAATTGGTTTGGAATATTTTCCCATTCATTTCTTAAAACTAGCTCTTCAAAATCTGGTGCGTATTGTATACTTATAGCACGTCTCAATTCACAGCAGTGTCATTTTACGTGTATGGTGGTCACATGAGGTGGCTGGCTAGCTATCATATTGGGCAGCACAGATACCGTGCCTAATTTTCTTTAAACTGACTCGATAATGCTTCTGAGCGATAGTGTTTCTCGGTTTGCTCAGGAGTGTTTCCCTCTTCCTGACAGCAGGATGCCCTCTCCTGACTAATGTCTTCCTTTTCATAGGCACAGATATTGGGGAGAGAGGGAGGATACTGAAGATCTGTTTACTTGGAGAATAAACAAACAAAAAATTCAAGGGAGCCCGTTACTTGAAAGCCTGTAATTTGTGTTGTTTTGTTTTTTGAGACGGGTTTCACTCTGTCTCCCAGGCTGGAGTGCAGTGGTGCAATCACAGCTCACTGCAGCCTTGACGTCTGGGCTCATGCCATCCTCCAGCCTTGGCCCGCTCCCAACTCCACAGTAGCTGGAACTTTAGTAGAGACAGGGTCTCACTAACTTGCTCAGCTCGATCTCAAACTTCTGGGCTCTGGCGATTCTCCCACTTTGGCCTCCCATAGTGCAGGATGATAGATGTGAGCCACTGCACCCAGCTTGTAACTTTTATTTTATCTTTTCTTGGCCCAAGAAGCATGTGACTGGAGGAATTTGTGTAAAGGCAGAGCACCTGCTTACTTAGCAGCAGGTTAAAGCTATGTGAAGCCTCAAGACCTCTGCCCTGGCTTCTGCCCACCAGGAAAACCCATGGGAAGGTCTCCCTACTTACAATCGGTTTATTTATTTTCAATCCACAACCCTTCCTTCCACCTTCAGGAGAGCATCCCACAGCATTAGAACCATAAGTTTCTGTGGGCTGCTGCCAACGGATGGGCTGCTTCTATCTGGAGGGGTACAGGAGGCTAGGTATAGAAGGGCTAGACGCTCACCCTTCCTACTGTTGTTCTTGCCATGCTATCTTTTTATCACTCAGCAGCAAGGTTTTGAGCTCAGTTGGGTTATAATCATGGTAGATGTACCATGAGAGCTGGTGGGACACAGAGGTTAGACCACAGCAAAGAAGTTTAATTTGGAAATGGGAGGGTTTGGCTCACAAGTAGTGGTGTATTGGCAAACTTAACTATTGTAACTACTGGTTCCAGGAAGGAAAAGAAAGGAAGCACTGATTTGATTTATGCTGTTTACTGATGTCCATGCTGTAAATATTCCCACCATGGTTGATTTCAAACTACTGACTTGATGCCAGTGGGGGCAGAGTTGGGAAGAGATGCCAACAATAGGCTCTTTTGTTTGTTTGTTTCTTTGTGTTTTTGAGATGGAGTCTCTCTCTGTCACCCAGCCTGGAGTGCAATGGTGTGATCTTGGCTCACTGCAACCTCTGCCTCCTGGGTTCAAGTGATTCGCCTGCCTCAGCCTTCCAAATAGCTGGGATTACAGGCACCCACCACCACGCCTGGCTATTTTTTTGTAGTTTTAGTAGAGACGGGGTTTCACCAAGTTGGCCAGGCTGGTCTTGAACTCCTGACTTCATGATCTGCCCACCTTGGCTTTCCAAAGTGCTGAGATTACAGCCATGAGCCACCATGCCCGGCCAACAGTAGGCTCTTACTAGCTGCTGCCATCAGTCCCTGGGCAACATGGAGTCTTTCTAGGCTCCGGGAAGGCATCGAACAGTGGGTCAGGCAGTATCACGAAAAGCCTAGAACATCTTCAAAAAATGAAAATGAGAGACTTGGTGGACGGAGAAGCTTTAGAATCATGGAGCATTAAAGCAAGAAGGAACTTGGAAGTAATGCATTTTGACATCATTTTATCAATGAAGCACCAGGCTCAGGGAGGTAAAATGTCCAGAAGGTGACTGTTTAGCAGGGAGACACAGATCCAGGACTTTGCTCAACAGCTTGTACCTTTCCACCTCCCCTTAGATTTCTTGCTGCCCTATTAGATCAGGTAAGGGCAAATTAGATTATTTCTGTTGCCATTTGTGGAGCTCGCATTTGGCTGGAAGGGATCCAACTGTGGTTCTAACATTGACATCACACTAATGGTATAATCCTGATACTCCTCTATTTCATTTCCCTCAATGAAATGCTAAGAAAGATAATTATATGTAATTATCACAGTAGTGGTTTTTCACAATCACTCTTGAAAACTTTGATTCCAATATAAATGTATGTCTTATGTTAAATATTGGCTCTTCAATGTATTTTTTCACAAAACTGAATTAAGTGGGAGAAAAATACAAGCACCTTTCTCCTTTTCAAATGTGGTCTCCATCTTTCTCAGTGTTTGTATCTAGAAGGCTGAGCTAACTTTTATGCTTTGGAATATATATACACACACACACACACACACACACACACACATATACACACACACGCAAATAAATATGCTTTTTTTTTTTTTTTTAGACAGGCTCTCACTCTGTCACCCAGGCTGGAGTACAGTGGCATGATCATGGCTCACCACAGCCTTGACCTGCTGGACTCAAGTGATTCTCCCACCTCAGCCTCCTAAGTAGCTGGCACCACAGGTGCATGCCACCGTGCCTGGCTAATTTTTGCATTTTTTTGTAGAGATGGGGTTTTGCCACGTTGTCCAGGCTGGTCTCAAACTCCTAGGCTCAAGTGACTTGCGCACCTTGGCCTCCCAAAGTGCTGGGATTACAGGCATGAGCCACCGTGCTCAACCTTAGGTTTTGACAGTTATGCAACTTTTGGTTTAATCTACAAATATTGCACGTGAATAATTGTAGCAGAAACTTAGACCTCAGGGGCCCATAGCTTCCATAAAGCCGATGGGAAGATGTCACTGTGCACTTTTCCCTAGGTGAGAAAGCTGAAGCTCTGAAGATTCAGTGGCTTGCAGAAGTCAGGTAGTCAGTAAGGAACAGAGCTAACTCTTCATTACGATCTTCAGACTTTGAGGCTAAGAAGTAGATATTTACTACCTGGAGTGTGTTGATCACGAAGGATATAATGTGGTTCAAATAACACTATGTTAAAAGAAGGATTTGGATCCCTTTATCTGTACCAGTTTTTCTAGACTTTTCACTTCAAGAGGGGGAGGAGGGAATTAATATTTATCAAGTGTGTATTACATACAAATGATATGCTGGGTGCGTTACATAAATGATCTCATTTAGAAGTTCCTAGTAGCTTTACTAGACAGCATTATTATCCCCATTTTATAGATGAGGAAGTAGAGCCTAGAATGGCTAATAGCACTAAGGCAACACAGCTAAAAAATGGTGGAACCAGGATTTGATTGCAAGTCTATCAACCCCAAAGAACATAACCCTCCTAACCACGCCCCCAGCCCCCTGAGGCTGGAAACCCCGTGGTTCTGTGTTCTCTGTCCTTCCGTCCCTCTTTTTTTTTTTTGAGACAGAGTCTCACTCTGTCACCCAGACTGGAGTGCAGTGGCGCCATCTTGGCTCACCGCAACCTCCGCTTGCCGGGTTCAAGTGATTCTTCTGTCTCAGCCTCCCGAGTAGCTGGGATTACAGGCATGTGCCATCATGCCTGGCTGATTTTTGTAGTTTTAGTACATGCTGGCCAGGCTGATCTCGAACTCCTGACCTCAGGTGATCCCTCCTGCCTTGCCCTCCCAAAATGCTGGGATTACAGGCGTGAACCCCTACGCCGGGCCAGTCCCTCTTTCTAGACTGCTGCAACAGTTCTCTGCTCTTTCATCTCATCCTATTATGAAACATTTCACACTGTACGATTGATTTTGCTAAGTTAACAATAATAATAATGAACATGTATTAAGCAATTCCTGTGTGAGGGGCTCTTCTAAGCCCTTTATTTAGATGATCTAATTTCATTCTCACAACGATGAAGAGGTCCGCTATTTCCCCCTTTATTTTACAGATGGGGAAGTGGAAGCACAGAGTAACATTGAACTTGGCCAAGGTCACACAGCCAGCGAGCAGTGGAGTCTGTTACCTGGCAGCCAAACCCTAGAGCTCTGATTATGTCATGATCAGATTGGCTTGGTACATACCTATGGTGAACTAATTAATTAGTGGTGCTATGCATGGAAGAAGAAAGAGCAGTGTAGTGTCAGCTTCTTACCTAGTAAAGGGTTTTGTTTATTTATCTTAAGGGGGATCTGGGGAGGCTGGCATTCAGACTGAAGAAATAGGAGTGAGAGGAGAAACTAGCTGTGGAGAGGTAGGAGATTCAGAATCCAGGACACAGGTAAAGCAGTCGGCAGGAGGAAAGAAGCCTCTTCTACTGACATGGGAGTGAATGGCCCCAGGAAGGTGTAGATATTCATATCTTTAAGGTGGTAGGAGGGAAGTTGGAAGAGTTTCTTGGCCTCTGTTTTATCTTTGTGTTCAGACCCATACTGGGTTCATATTCTGTACTTTTCCGAATGGCCAATTGCAATGACCTAAATCAGTAGTTTCCCTGAATATTCTGGGTCTGAATGAAGGATCAAAGTGACAAATGAAGTAATTCTCCATTTTTACTCTTTTGTTCAACATTTCTTTTCTTTTCTTTTTTTTTTCTTTGAGACATGTCTCGCTCTGTTGCCCAGGCTGGAGTGCAGTGGCACGATCTTGGCTCACTGCAACCTCCCCCTTGTGGGTTCAAGAGATTCTCCTGCCTCAGCCTCCCATAGCTGGGATTACAGGCGTGCGCCACTACATCGGCTAATTTTTGTATTTTTAGTAGAGACGGGGTTCCGCCACATTTGCTAGGCTGATCTCGAACTCCTGACCTCAGGTGATCCACCTGCCTTGGCCTCCTGTTCAACATTTCTAAGCCTAAGACTCTGACTAACACCCCCCCATCAGCCCCCAGCACCTGGTGTAGCTTCTTGAATGTACTAGGTGCAGGGTAAATATTTGTTTTTCACTTAATTTGGGGTCTTTGGGGAAAACATAGGTACATTTATTTAACTAAGGCTGGTGAGCATATTTCTTAGTTAGGGTTCCCCAAGAAGCTGTCCTCAGACAGTTGCACTTTGGTTTGAGGGCAAGTTAGTTTGTTTGGGAAGTGAGCCCAGGAAACACTGGCAGGGGAATGGGGAAGTGAGACAGAAAGGGAAGGTGTGTGGACACCCAGTGACTGCTGAGGGTGATGGAGCGTAGGAGCTCTGGGTGAATGGGTGCCTCGGACTCATCCCATCCAAGGTATAAGAGATTTAGAGCCTTCAGCAGTTCTCCTTGGCCTCTGATGAAGGCCTCCTCCTACAGGGCATTCATTTTCTGACCCATCTAATTTGTGCCACGTTTGAGCCTAGAGGGTTCTGATAACCAGAAAAAGCCCCCAGGCCAAAATACATGGTGCTGGCATTTGGGAGTGGGGTCTGCGTGCACCTAATCAGCGAAGGCCAAGGAGAAATAGTATAAATCTGGTGGCATCTGCTACAGCTACTTGCTGCTCTTCCTCTTATCCAGCTTCTCTGTCTTCCAGAAGTTACTGTCTCTTGTGTTTTAATGTCAGCATTTTATTTACTGATAGGAAAATCTAAAAATGTATAAGAAAATGTAGCATATCATACTTATCTCCCTGAACAATCACCTTTAATAAGCTAATTTTCTTTGCTAGTAGGCTTGGGAATTTAATGACTTGCTCAATGTTGTGGAATAATTTTTTAAATGCTTAAAAGAAAATCCAGGCCTGGCGCGGTGGCTCAAACCTGTAATCCCAGCACTTTGGGAGGCCGGGGCAGGTGGATCACTTGAGATCAGGAGTTTGAGACGAGCCTGGCTAACATGGTGAAACCCCACCTCTACTAGAAATACAAAAATTATCCAAGCGTGGTGGCACATGCCTGTAGTCCCAGCTACTCAGGAGGTTGAGGCATGAGAATTGCTTGAACCTGGGAGGCGGAGGTTGCAGTGGGCTGAGATCGCGCCACTGCACTCCAGCCTGGGCAACAGAGCAAGACTCTGTCTCAAAAAAAAAAAGAAATCCACACCTATGTTACTGGATGTTTAGTCTTTAATCATTTTTAACCTGAGACATTGGGTTGAAACTTATCGCTTCTTCACTAAATGTATTTTGACCCTTGATATTTTTGCCCTTGAGTTAACCCCAGCAGAGAGTGTGCTCAGTGTGGCAGGAAACTTATCTCTTTCGTTTCTCATTGTGTTGTCATTAGCATAGCGTGTAGCATGTGGTCCATGTTTGTCAAATATTTGTTAAAAAATAAATATGAGATTAGTAAGATCAAGTTAGGATGGAGGGAGAATCACTGCAATTCTGCAAATAAATTTCTGCTGTGTAAGTATTAACAAAAGAAACCCACATATTAGATCCTACAAATGAGATTGCAGAGAAATGAAAACAGCGACCACTGTGCCCATCCGTTCATCTTTGCCGTATCTCTATTACAAAACATAATTAGTATGGACAGAAATAGGATGTTTATAAATGTTAGTGTGGTTAATATTGGTAAAAATGCCACAAGCTGCCTTTTGGCCAACGTCTTGAATTACGCCTTCAGAGGAAGAAGTATGACATTTTAAGTCAGACGTGTTGCAGAGATGATGATAAAAGCAAAATGACATGCTGGGTATTTGGGGAGAAGAATAACGCACGATGAATGTATCACCATAGAGCAATAATTTTACATTTCCTGGTATTGTCTGGCAAAGGCAATATCAAACTTACACTGCTTCCTAATGGCAAAAGATAAATAAAGGAAACAAGAATAGATAAGTGTGTATTGAAATAGAACCTTTTCATTTCCAAGTACTCTTTTCGTAAGTATACACATTTCTAAATTGCTCTTCAGTAAAAATAAGATTTCGGGGGAAAAACGAATATTTAATACACCTGTAATCATTAATCTATCATTAGATAAATAATTTATCTGGATTACTAGTCAAGATGCTTCCGCTTTAATAAATATTCTTTCATTCATTCAACTAATTATTTGTTGAGAGATTATTTATGCTCCCCAAAGAGAGACTGTGGCACTAAATCAGAAAGCTCAAGTCACCCTTGTTGTGAAATTTATATTCCAGTAGGGGACGGGGTGATTGGGTGCCTCGGATTCATCCCATACAAGGTGCAAGAGATTTAGAGCCTTCAGCAGTTCTCCTTGGCCTCTGATGAAGGTCTCCTCCTACAGGGCATTCATTTTCTTACCCATCTAATTTGTGTCACGGACAGAACATTAGTAAACAAATTGAAGAATTTATTTTAAGATGGTTATGGATATTATATGGTAAATAAAAGAATAAAATGAGTTAGGATGATCAGCCTTCTAAGATGTTGACACTTGGCCAGGCGCAGTGGCTCACGCCAGTAATCCCAACACTTTGGGAGGCCGAGGTGGGAGGATCACTTGAGGTCAGGAGTTCGAGACTAGCCTGGCCAACATGGTGAGATCCCACCTCTACTAAAAATACAGAAATTAGCTGGGTGTGGTGACATGCGCCTGTAATCCCAGCTACTCGGAAGGCTGAGGCAGGAGAATCGTTTGAAATCAGGAGGCTGAGGTTGCAGTGAGCCAAGATGGCACCACTGTACTCCAGCGTGGGTGACAGAGCAAGGGTCTGTCTCAAAGAAAGAAAAGAAAAGTTGACACTTGAGCTATGGTCTTAGTGAGCATCCCAAGAAGAGGGAACTCAAAACATGAAGTCACCAGTGCGGAAGTGAGCCTGGAGGGTTTGGGGAGCTGAAAGTTGGTGTAGTTGGTGGTGAGGGCAGATGGATCACTGTGCCCTTGCTAATAAACAATGATATAGGGGCTAGATGTATTTTTCCTGGATACAGTGGTTCCCTTTTTCAGGGTTTAAGTTGTTGAGGACTTGTAGTTAGAAACCTAATCTCCTCCCCATGCAGAAAACCTCTCTATAAAGGTAGATGAGAAAGAAAAGAATTTTATTATTGAGTGAGCATTCAACCAGAATGTGGTGTGCATCACAGGCAATCTGCAAAAGAGATGGGAGGCCAGGTGCACACCTGTAATCCCAGCCTGTAATCCCAGCACTTTGGGAGGCCGAGGCGGGTGGATCACGAGGTCAGGAGATCGAGACCA
>NW_012119932.1:8915066-8916555 GCF_000951035.1 Colobus angolensis palliatus | reverse complement strand
AAAAAAAAAAAAAAAAAAAAAGAGAGAGAGAGAGAGGGATGGGAAAAACAGAAAGAAATCTCACTCTCTTGCGTAGCTCAGTGAAGGCCACCTATTATATTAGGTAGGTTTTGCAATTTGGCATCAGGTGACAAGTCAGGCCTGCTCCTCCCAAAATACTGGGTGATCAGGTGTTATCTTTTTTGATGATTCCATTTTCAAGAGAGGAAGACTGGAGCCAGACCATGGTGGCTTGGCCTGGGGTGATGGAAATGGAGTTGGAGCAAAGAGAATGAATTAGGGGATGTGTATTAGTCAGAGGTGTGTGTGTGTGTGTGTGTACACGCAGAAAGGGGAGAAAAGAAGGTGGAGAGAGGGAGAGGGAGAGAGTTATTTAAGGAATTGGTTCACACAATTATGGAAGCTGGCAAGTCCAAAACTAGCAGGGGTGGAGGAGTATGTGGGAAACTCAGGAGAAAGTTGATATTGTAGTTTGAGACTGAAGCAGTCTAGAGCTGGGTGAGGTGGCCTGTAATCTCAGCACTTTGGGAGGTTGAGGCAGGAGGATCACTTGCGCCCAGGAGTTCAAGACCAACCTAGGTAACAAAGTGACACCCCTGTCTCCAATAAAAATAAAAAATATTAACTGGGTGTGGTAGCACAGGTCTGTAGTCCCAGCTATTCGGGAGGCTGAAGTGGGAGGATCGCTTGAGCCCAGGAATTTAAGGCTGCAGTGAGCTGTGACTGAACTACTGCACTCTAGCTTAGGTGACAGAGTAAGATCCTGTCTCAAAAACAAATGAACAAACAAACAAAAACAGAAATAAAGCAGTCCAGAGGCAGAATTGGTTCTTTGCCAAGGTTCTTTGGGGAATTCCCCCTTCTTCTTCCTCAGTTTGTTTTCTCTTAAGACCCTCACCTGATTTGATGAGGTACACCCACACTGAGGAGGGTGAGCTGCTTTACTTAAAGTTGGCTGATTGAAATGATCATCTCGGCTCTAAATAATACCTTTATAGCAACATCCAGTCTGCTGCTTGATCAAATATCTGGGTGCCAAGATCCATCCATGTTGACACAAATAAAATTAACCACCGCAGTGTATTTTTGGGTAGAGCTGGTAGATTTCACTATTGTCTTAGAATGCAAAAACAAGCTAAAAATCCAGGAAGACTCCTAGGTTTTTAGCTCATGCATCTCAGGGGATGGTGGTGCCAAGAATGAGAAAGAGAAGTTTGGATGTTACTCGTTAAATGCTGTCTGTCTTAGAGTGAAATTAAGATGGACTGCAGATAAAAATTAAACATACAAAAGTCAAATAAGTGTAAAAACATCTGAAGAGGGAACACTATTCATGCATAAAGATTTTTGAATGTCTTCTCTTAAAAGCCTGGTTACCAACTGGTTAATTGACTGAATTTGACCAGTTAACAAGACTGTTGTCTGAAAATGCAATGAAAATGGCCAAAGTAAGGTGGAAGATATATTTACTATTTTTTTTTTCTTTTTT
>NW_012119932.1:8905846-8914411 GCF_000951035.1 Colobus angolensis palliatus | reverse complement strand
AAAAAAAAAAAAACAGTAGGTGCAATAACACAAACAAATTACGTTAAATTTAGAGGCTAGTATAGTGGAGTTTACAGGTATCTATGGCAAAAGTTTCAGAGTTCGTTACATTTTGAGATTAGACAAGATAATTTACCTTTTCATAAAGTAAATGATCATAGTCACTGTTTTTTTAAAAAAACCGTTTTCATTTTCCTATTTCCTGTGTCCGTTTTCATTTTCCTATTTCCTGTGTTTCATGGTGAGCAAAGTCCTATATTATCAAAATTCTCATTTTATTGCCAAGGTAAAAAATTACTCATTTTATCCCACTAGGGCACGAGCAGTTACAAAATGAGATCAGGTGTGGAAGGAAGCTCAGCTAGAAGGGAGGAGACTGGGACAGGTATTGCATGTTCGGTGGACAGATGTCAACCGCAGAGAAGCCAGCAGAGGCAGGTGTCTGGATGCAGGCTTTATTGAGTTCCGATTCCAAGAAATCAAAGCAGCACAAATGAGTAACCCAGCAGAGGAGCCCAGGCAGAGGTTTGAAGTTGCAGAGAACTAGGAACCCAGGTAGCACAGAGGCAGTGAGAGTAAGTCTTACTCACTCTAAGTAAGACAGTGCCAAACTTCTCTCATCCTTGGCACCACCATCCCCCAAGATCCATAAGCTAAAAGTATAGGAGTCTTCCTGGATTTTCAGCTTGTTTTTGCATTCTAAAACAATAGTGAAGTCTGTCGACTGTACCCAAAAATACACTGCAGTAGTTAATTTTATGTGTCAACATGGCTGGGTCTTGGCACCCAGATATTTGATCAAGCACCAGACTGGATGTTGCTATAAAGGTTTTTTTTTTTTTTTTTTTAAGATGATCATTTCAAGGTAGGATAGAGGTAGGAGGTCTGGAACTAGTGTGGACAAGAGCATATACAGAAGCGTGTCAGGAGAAAATAATCTTTTGAGGCAAGAATTTATTATAAGCTTTAAGTTTATGGGTCTAGAACTGATCTCAGAGTGTAAGTGGCGCTAACTTCCCTGCAGCGTTCAGAACAGGAAACAGAATACGGCTTGCAAAAATGCTCTGGAAACACTGAAGGACTATACTAGTGGTGTGGTTCTAACTTTTTAAAATTTCGCTGGAATTATTTAATTAAAAATAATGAGCTCATTTAGTCAGAACCTCAAACATCTGCACTACTACCAGCTCATTTTGAAAGAACAAGGTGAGTACATGGAATTTAGGAAAATGTCACAAGATGTGTTTAATTTCTGGATGTTTATGTCACAAAAGTCAAGCACTTGGTTACTTTCATTTCTATAGTCCTTAACAATAAAGAAAAATGAGAAACCTTTACATGAATTCAATTTCGATTTAATTAAAGGAAAAAAAAATGCTTACCAGATCCCTTTTTCCTCTTTTGCAAGAGGAAGTTCCGTTTTGCCAGTTAGCAGCTATGTGCTGTTAAGTATAAGCCATCATTACATATTTACTTAAATCACCAGTTCCAAATTATGAATATACAAAATGTTATTTTTAAAGTTATTCTCATAAAATATTATCTCCAATGATATAAAACTTACATTTATTTGTCCTTTATTGCAAACTTCACTATTAAATTATTAACAAATAATACCAAAATGTGTTGAGATGTGTCATACTTCAAAATCCTATTCTAGTCTGAGCGAGGTGGATCCCACTTGTAATCCTAGCACTTTGAGAGGCTGAAGTCAGAGGACTGCTTGAAGCCAGGAGTTCGAGACCAGCCTGGGCAACACAGTGAGACTCCATCTCTACAAAAATTAAAAAATTAGTTGATTATGGTGGTGTGAGCCTGTAGTCCCAGCTACTTGGAAGGTTGAGGCAGGAGGATCACTTGAGTCCAGAAGTTGGAAGCTACAGTGAGCCATGATTGCACCATTGCACTCCAGCCTGAGCAACAGAGCGGGACCTTGTCCTTTAAAAACAACAAGCAAACACACATCTTTTCTAGGACAGACATGCGTTTAATTTTACAGTTTATTGTATTCATTTTACCCAAATTTTCTTTTCCCCGTTGATATTATTCCTTTCTGTTATCTCCCTTGTGTGTTCCACTCCTTGGGCATGTAAGGTGGGCCTTTTCAGGAGACTCCTCATAGTGAACTAGGACATTTTGAGGACATCCAGCTGAGTGCTGGCACCTTGGCAGGCCCTCAGTCAAGGTTCTCCCTCCAGCTTCAGGGATCTTCAAAGAGAGCTGGCCCCAGGTATAGTCATCAGTACCTCTTTTCCTGCAATCTTAAGTCTTCAGGGAAATGGAAGAGTTGGAAACTTTCGACCTAAAATACTGTCCTTGTTACACGAATCCACTTACCCATGCTTGCTTTCTTCTTCTTTTCCTGCTTCTTTCTTTTCAAACAGATACCAGGCAATTTTTAATCTATAATGAAGATCACAAGCGCTGTGTGGAAGCAGTAAGTCCCAGTGCCGTCCAAACCGCGACTTGCAACCAGGATGCTGAATCACAGAAATTCCGATGGGTGTCCGAATCTCAGATTATGAGTGTTGCGTTTAAATTATGCCTGGGAGTGCCATCAAAAACTGACTGGGTTGCTATCACTCTCTATGCCTGCGACTCAAAAAGTGAATTTCAGAAATGGGAGTGCAAAAATGACACACTTTTGGGGATCAAAGGAGAAGATTTGTTTTTTAACTATGGCAATAGACAGGAAAAGAATGTTATGCTCTACAAAGGATCGGGTTTATGGAGCAGGTGGAAGATCTATGGAACCACAGACAATCTGTGCTCTAGAGGTTATGAAGGTAAGATGCTTGGAATGTTGACCTTCGTGTCGAAATTTTCTCATCTTCTTAGTTGGAACCTAATTCAAGAAAATCATCATGTTCTTGTTTGGTGTGTACTAGAAATATCAATTGATCAGCATCTTTGTGTTTTCGACTATTCTGTAGAACTATTTTGAAGACATGATAGTGAATAAATGTGGTAAAAAGTCCTGAATGATACTTCAGCTATTTTTAATTAATGGGAAGGCATTCTTTTAACTTTCTCTGAGGTTTTATTCTTTCAACTATGGGCTACATTTTTCAGAACATCATTTTCCTTGTAGTCTTTCACCCAAAGCCTCCTAGTTAACATTATAAAGTTGTAGTGATAAATGAATTTTGCCAAATATTTCTTTTCCTTTGATTTAAGTTATCCCTGGAAAAATGATCCATAGAACATTCTTTCCTAATTCAGATTGCCTAAGATGAAATCTCGGCAGATCCCTTGACAACATGGGGTTCTAAATGTTTCTGATTTGTTTTGTCAGGTTATGGGTATTTAGAGACTGTAAAAATTAGATGATTATAAAATGTGAAGGATTAGCTTATAAATTAATATGCAGTCTATTTAGTTAGCCATCAGAGAAGGTGATACCACCAATGCGGTGGGAGGAATCCTCTTATATGTAGTTGGTTTCTTGACCTCTTGAAGGTGAAATAAAATCAGAGTATCTAGTTCTTTTTTATATTGACCAAATTTCATTATCTGGTGGCTGCACAGAAAATAAAACAAAAACACAAAACAACTTGAAGCCTTGTTACAAAGGCTGGTCTTTTGAGTCAGATGATATTATAATCACGTTTTAGGTTTGGGTACTTGGTTATTGTGAAATGTTATCTAGAACAACCTCAAAGTCAGAGAAAGAGCCTACTTTTAGGGACAAGAGATAACCTGTTTCCAAAATTGCTATGTTACTGGGCTACTAAGATTGGTTGAACCTAGCTTATCTCAGCTAAGACTGAGCAGAGCAAGTTAGTTCTTTGTAAAAGCGATAATTTGTGAGCTTTCTATTTTTCATCTACATACAGAACAGGGGAGAGTAGGGAATGAAGTAGGGTGAGAGAAGGGCTCAGAAAGAAGTTATTTTGAAGCATTTTTCAAACATAGGTTTAGAAGTGGTATGAGAGGCAAGCTAAGTGAACACAAAAGAACCTTTCAGGAGAAACTCAATAGGAAATTACAAGGAAGGAGAAGGGTGAATTAAACTTGACTGAGTCAAATTCCACAGATGGGTCAATTGTGCGAATTGAAGAGTTTAACTTGAGGAAGATTGGTGCTAAGAAATCGGATTTTTATTTTATTTTAAAATATAATATTATACTTCCCTCACCCCCTACCCTTTCTGTTTCCCCACTGGTTTTGAGACAAATATGCACAGGGTTTGGGCTGATAGTTCTCAAACTTTAATATGCTTAAGAATCAATAGGAGAGTTAGTTAAAACTACAGATCCTAAGCTCCCCCTTCTATTAGATTCTTAATATGTATATTGGGAAAAAGCCCAGGAATCTATTCAATGATTTCTATGAAGACCTGGGTGATTCTGCAGCATAGGGTCCATTGACTACATTTTGCAAACTCTCCAAAGATCTCCCAGCACTTAAGATGATCCTGTCCCTCAGTTCTAGCTCCTCAGTGTGACCATGAGATTGGGAACACACATTGAAGACAGTGTTGAGAGGATGTATTGTAGGGTCTCTTTATCTCTGATGAGAACGTGGGGGACGGAGTGGAATGGTGGAACTTTTTGAAAATAGGAATTATTTTAGAAGAATGGAGCCAGAATTGTAGACTTAGATGGATTTGATGGTTGTTTGGAAGTTCAGACTGTAAGAAGAGTAAATTGACTGCAGTTACATGATGTGTCAGCGAGGTAGTTTGGATTCTTTTGGCCTCATCAGTGTTGGGTGTATAGAATGGCTCAGTAATTATTAAATACAGTTAGTTAATAAAGCTGGCAGGCGTGGTGGCTCATGCCTGTAATCCCAGCACCTTGGGAGGCTAAGGCGAGAGGATTGCTTGATTTCAGGAGTTACTTTTTATCTAGAGATTCCAAAGCTTCATGATTCTAATCAAGAGAGGGAACTGTTTCAGAGGAAATTCAGAAGTTAAAGCTGGTGTCAATAGAGGAAGACGGAAAAGATAGTGGAAAATGAAGTGGTACTGTGAGTTATTATCACCACTTTAACTAGTGCCACTTCATTTTCCACTGTTATTGGTACCGCTTTGAATTGTACCATTGGAACATTTTCAAATGGTCTAACTTAACAAATTAATCTCATTTGAAAATGTTCCAAAACACCGTGGAAATGAAGTGGCACTAAGAGTTATTTGCTAAGTACAGACTGCTCTATGTACCCAGCAAAAGACTAGGGTAGAAGGAGAAGGAAAAAAAATAAGGACAACAACAACAACAAACATCCCCGTGTGGGTGCACCAAGTGTGATCAGAAGAGTAAGACTAATTCCTTCAGTAGGCTTCTTATTGGAAAGTCAGTGTTCAGAAATATCACTCACATTCCAAGTTCAAGTCAATATGTTTTTCCAGCCATGTATACACTACTGGGCAACGCCAATGGAGCAACCTGTGCATTCCCATTCAAGTTTGAAAACAAGTGGTATGCAGATTGCACGAGTGCTGGGCGGTCAGATGGATGGCTCTGGTGTGGAACCACTACTGACTATGACACGGACAAGCTCTTTGGATATTGTCCATTGAAATGTAAGTACTGTTTATCACCAAGAAAAGTTGGGTACATTTAGTCTAAGAATGTAGTGAAAGACCTTGAATTTATCTAGAACATTTTTCCCCAAAGTTATTTCACGTTTACAACCTCATTGTACCTACTACAGCCTTTTACAGACGTCATTATTTCCATTTTTCAATGGAGAAAATGCTCTATGTTGGCTGAAGACTAGAACACAGATGTTGGACTTCTACTGTAGTCTTTGTATGTGTATTTTGATTTTGCCAGCAAGACTAGACTCACCCCTACTATCTCAGCATTTCCTGAGATCATGCTAAGAGGACTAGACTGCACCCCTATGGTCCCAACATTCCCTCTATCAAGTGACCTCTTTATTTATTTATTTATTTATTGAGACAGAGTCTCGCTCTGTCAACCAGGCTGGAGTGCAGTGGCACGATCTCAGCTCACTGCAAGCTCCGCCCCCCGGGTTCAGGCCATTCTCCTGCCTCAGCCTCCCGAGTAGCTGGGACTACAGGCGCTTGTCACCAGGCCCGGATAATTTTTTGTATTTTTAGTAGAGACGGGGTTTCACCATGTTAGCCAGGATGGTCTGGATCTCCTGACCTCGTGATCCGCCCGCCTCGGCCTCCCAAAGTGCTGGGATTACAGGCATGAGCCACCGCGCCCAGCCATGACCTCTTTATTTTTGCCAACTATCAGTTACTCAGTGAAAATTATCCTGTACACAATACAATATATACTTAACACTGGAGGTAGGTAGGCATGCTATTATTCCCTCATCTCTGAAATGCCTTACCTTTATGAAACCGTAGATCAAAAACAGAATTCAAAGGAAGCCACAAGCATGTGGTTTGATGGAGAAAGACGTGAAGGTCCTGAATTTTGTGTCAATGTCGTCAAAAGCGTTCTTCACAGTGAAAATGATAGTCATGATGCTCTTCTTATGTTTAAATTAAGAAGAATGCCGTTTAGTTTCACACAGCTAGAAATCAATGGAAATGGGTAATTTATATGCTTGAAGGTTTCTTAAAAATGAAAATTCAAGTTTAATTGCAAGGATGCAAAATAAGTAGTATTGCATTATCTTGGTGGGAAGGCACCAGAGCAAATGAATTCTTGGTGTTCTTCCGCGCTTAAAAATCTGTAAGCAAACAGTGAAGCCAATTTTAGGTGGGGTGGAGAAGGGCATCATGTTGCGAGGCAGAGCTGGGGCTGAGAAAAGAGGAAAAGGAAGCATTCCTCTTTGCTTCACGTTCCCCATCACCAGACATCCTTTTCCTGATGCTGGCTCCACCCTTCCCAAACTTCTTACCCTCAACCTCTCACCTGCTACTTTAGACCAGATCAGAGCAGCTCTTGTTTCCTGGTATCATCCAGAACTCTTTCTCCTGCTGCCCTGCAAAGGGACTGGGCAGAGCAAAGAGCATTCGATATGGTCTGGAATGATTATGACACTGCCTGAGTCACAATAGAATCACAACTCAACTTTCCAGACCACAACTCCACACGTAATCACACTATTTCAAGCATTATTGCAAAACAGAACGACTTACAAAAATATCTGAGTTTGACAAATGAAAGCCAGAATTCTAAGAATTGGCCTTATTTGTCTCTCTGGATTTCTAATCCCTAATTATCCCACTAAAAGTAAATTTAATTTCTGATACCCATATACTATTGTAATTGTCTTCAGAGTGCAGTCTCTCCATTCCAAATGAATACTCACAAAATCCCACAGGCTTTCTGTTCATAGCAACACTGCTCTCTCGGTCTTAACTGAGGTAGTTCTATTTGTCTCTCTGATGTCAGTCTTTAGAAAGACATTTGATATCCATTGAAGGTTTATAAATGTCGAATATTTGTATTTGAAATATCTTTTTCCAAAGCACATTGAGCAATTTTTTTCTAAGATAAAGCAATACTTGGTTTTCAAGTGATTGAAAGTGTCTTTCTCCTTTACTTAATAGGAATGATATTTTCTTAATCTGTTTCATGGAGTTTCTTAAGGGTTTCTATTTCACGGGTCCAACTATAGTATCCTCCACATAAGTGAAATTGAAAAAAGAGTTAGATGAACGTGTGATTTCATGAATGAAATGTGGAGGACAAATGGTAAGTTACTAACCACAAAAAAACTCACAACCTTGGAAATCCTTGGATGTACGTTGGAGACGTATCTTGAATTTGTTCAGTGGAATAATGTTTTAGTCTTATTACTTGTAGTTATGCTTTCACTGTCAAATTATGTATTTTTTCCTGTTAAATGTAAAATAATCACAGAAAATAAATTGTTACACATTAAAATTTTAGAGCACATTTTATACATTTAATATCTTTCTTAAAGGGCTTTATAGTCTTCCAATCTGTTTCATTTTGTGTTCTTTTCAAAAGAGTTTTTTATTTTATTTATTTATTTATTTATTTTTGAAACAGGGTCTCACTTTGTCACCCAGACTGGAGTGCATTGGCATGATCTTGGCTCACCACAACCTCTGCCTCCCAGGCTCAAGTGATTCTCTTGCCTCAGCCTCCTGAGTAGCTGGGATTACAGGCACCCACCATCATGCCTGGCTAGTTTTTGTATTTTTAGTGGAGATGGGGTTTCACCATGTTGCCCAGGCTGGTCTCGAACTCCTGACATCAAATGATCTACCCACCTCGGCCTACCAAAGTGTTGGGATTACAGGCGTGAGCCACCGTGCCTGGCCAAGCATTTTATTTTACATCAGCTTTAAAACTGGCAGGTTTTATACAGGAGGATGAGGAACCAGTTATTAACCTAGTAACACTTAATAGATGCTCTCCATTGTCTGTTGCATTGTTTATTGTAATGCTTTCCTTCCACGTAGACATTATTTTCAAGTATCATGAGAACAGGAAAAGGAAAAGTCTTGGTTCTCTCAATTCTCTGTAGCAACTTTAGCTTCCAACATTAGTTTTGTTGGTTCACTGTGGGAATTTGAACTCCTTGGGGAGATGGTATGCAATCAACAAACCTATACATTCATTGAGAAATACGTTTAAATCCCTTGGTTTAAAATATACTTTC
>NW_012119932.1:8900143-8903279 GCF_000951035.1 Colobus angolensis palliatus | reverse complement strand
AGAAGCAGGGGAAGAAAAGAAAGGAAAGAAAGAAAGTGCTTCAGGCAAAAATACTCCTAGGCTGGTTTAAATAATGCTATTCACTGAAAGTGTTTTCCATGCATAATGCATCAAATTCCATCTGATTTCTTTCACAGTTCAGGGCAGTGAAAGCTTATGGAATAAAGACCCGCTGACCAGCATTTCCTACCAGATAAACTCCAAATCCGCTTTAATGTGGCACCAAGCAAGGAAAAGCTGCCAACAGCAGAACGCTGAGCTCCTGAGCATCACAGAGATACATGAGCAAACATACCTGACAGGTAATGACATGAAAAGAAAAGTCACAAGTAAAATCAAGAGTGCTTTATTTTTATATAATTTAACTTACAAGTCAACAGCACAAGTGTTTATAGATGTTATATGACAGAAGCAGTTCTTAAGCAGTTTATGCAGATGTTATGAAAATCTGTGCTCTGAAAAGGACACCAGGAATGGCAAATAGCTCTCATCTCCTGAGTCAACTGTTGGTTGTAAGAGTCTCTAGAGCCAGTGCTAAGAGGGATTCTGAGGGCTAATCTAGAATCAGAGTAAAATATGCCGCAGTTGATTAATGATGTCATTCTTGGACGCAAGGCAGTGGAACAATCTTGGTCAAGTATCCATCATCCAGGTCTAACCTGTAGCCTCTTGGTCAAGTATCCATCATCCAGGTCTAACCTGAAGCCTCTTGGTCAAGCATCCATCATCCAGGTCTAACCTGAAGCCTCTTGGTCAAGTATCCATCATCCAGGTCTGACCTGAAGCCACAAGTCTTTCATTAGCCTCATAGAGGTCAAAATGATCAGTTAAAACATTGCTACCACCGCAGGGACAAGTCAAAGGCTGCTTTGAAACCCTGAAACCCTGAGTTATTTTTGCCTCCCATCCCTTGAACCCCCAGGCTTTACCGGTTTTCGGTTTTTATTGATACTCTTTCCACAGTGTGTTTGGTTTGGTTGTTGTTGTTGTGTTGTGTTGTGTTGTGTTTTGAGATGGAGTTTCCCTCTTGTAGCCCAGGCTGGAGTGCAATGGTGTGATCTCGGCTCACTGTAACCTCCACCTCCTGGGTTCAGGTGATTCTCCTGCCTCAGCCTCCCAAGCAGCTGGGATTACAGGCGCCTGCCACCACGCCCCGCTAATTTTTGTATTTTTAGTAGAGACCGGGTTTCTCCATGTTGGCCAGGCTGTTCATGAACTCCTGGCCTCAGGTGATCCATCTGCTTCAGCCTACCAAAGTGCTGGGATTACAGGCGTGAGCCACTGCACCTGGCCAATGTGTTTGTTTTTAAAACATCTGTTCTTATTAGATTGTGAAGACTAAAAGAGCTAAAGTTTGCTTGAGAAGAGAGTATCTGCTTTAGGTTCTAAAATATGCACTTGGGGAAACAGAGAGATTAGGACCAGCAATTAGTGTGGGAACAAAAGCATCCCCAATTTCTTGCCCCCAAAATCTCCTCCCTTTGGTTTCTCGGGACACGACTAGATTAATATTAATCTGTCTCTGCTCCTATGACTGCCATGTTCAAAAAAACCCTGTGGCTTCTCATTTCCCATCAAATAATTAACAAAATACATTTTGCCTGACATTCAAGGTTGCCATCTGCCGAACATCTGTACAGTTCCTGGTCTTGCATTTTGCAGTCCCGATAAAAAAGAAGTCTTGGGTTCCTTGTTTTTCCTCATCCATTCTCACCCTCACATCTTTTCCCATATCGTTTCTTTTGGCTGGAATTCTCACAATTGTGTACAGTTGAAATGCAGTTCTGTTTCCATCTGCATTTCCCTTCTTTGCTTATTACCACTTTTATTAATATAATAGTTACTCACACATATGTCCTGCTTCCTCGACAACACTATAAATACATTAATTTGTTATTATTTATTTACTCATTCATTCATTCATTCCCAAGATAGCTGGTACCCAGGTGCCAGGCTTTGTGCTAGGTCCTGGGGGCATCAAAGCTGACTCTGTCTTGTCCACATGCAGCTTCAAGTCCAATGGGAAAAAATAGATGTGAACAAGAAAACAAACAAATGAATAGGTACCAATTACAACAAGTCCTGCATGGAAAGCAAACTGAAGGCCATGTGGAGATTGTGCCAGAGGGGGAAATAGCTGAAAACAGGGAATGTCTTGTGAATATCTATGTCCCCTCTCCCCACAAGGAGATTCACACAGCGCCTTCCAAGGAAGAGTCTCAGTGAACGTTTGCTGACTGACACGTGCAGCAAAATAAAAATACTTAGAAATTCAGTCTCCTGTTTGGAAAACTAGACAGTTCATGGCAAGAAGACAGTAAATGCAGTGGTTCTTCTGTGGGAAGTGGCTTATTTATCACCTTGGAATTCTGTTAAAGTGATGATGCCTGGGCCAAGACCCCGAAGATTCTAGATCAGTAGGTGTGATTCAGGGCACAAGAATCTGCCTTTTATCAAACTCCTGGGTGATTCTGAGGCAGCTGGTTGAAAGACCATATCTGGCAAAACACTGTGTTGGTTCCTGCTGCGTCCAGGTGCCAACACCAGGCAGCAGAGCAGAGGGATCAAGAGCAAAGGTTCTGGAGCCAGACTGCCTAGGTCCCAGCTCTGTGAAACTGGGGGAGCTCGTGGGGACTTCCTGAGGCACCTGGGCCTTGGTGACCTTGTCTGTTAAAGGAGCTAATGTGTGTGAACCCATGTAAGGGCAAGAGCATACTCCCTACCTGGCCTCGTTTCTTAGCACGTACCTTTTTCCAGCTATTTTCAGATGACACCCATCACCAACCAGAACACATCTCTCCTATAAGTTATTATTAAGGAGACTGAGGATAGAAAGCAATATGACGTCACTGTGCATTCATAATCTTAGAGATAGGGTTCTTCCTCTGTCTACTCAATTATTCTGTTTTGCATTGGCCTTTAGGACCCTTCTAATAGTGGAACACAAAGGATCGGAGTGATTCATGTTTACAACTATGCACAAAAATAAGGAGGAAGAGGAGAAAGTACAGAAGAGACAAAAGTAAATTTATGTAGATGATTAAGGAAAAGATGATTCGAGGCAGTCCTGTGGTTATTTGGGCAGACCTGCAGGCACGAGAGAAAATGTATCAGAGGTGGTCTGGGCACAGTGGCT
>NW_012119932.1:8897110-8899543 GCF_000951035.1 Colobus angolensis palliatus | reverse complement strand
GGCTGCAGGAAATGCTTCCCTAATCAGCAAGGGCTATTCTTGTGTCCATCAGGACAGCAAACAAGCCCCAGGAGATTCAGAGGCTGGGTTCACCTCAGATACTGACTTGAATCTTATCCAAGCCTCCGGAATTTCAGTCAGCAAATTTTCACTGGCATCTGGATAAGAATGGCATCTCTAATGAGATTTGTAGTACTTCCTGCCTTTCTTTAAGTAAAAAATATCAGGCATTAGAACAAGAAAAAGTCTGACAGGGAATTTAAAAAATAGGGGAAAGATGTTCTCTCCCCACTGTTTATTTGAAAGAAAGGGATGACACTCAGTGTTGATCGAGATATATTGGGGAAGAATCGAAAACAGTGGTGTGAGTGTGTGATTGCGATCCACTCTCTTTTGGAAAATATGCCATTAAAATGAAAAAAAAAACCTACAAAATATTTACACTTTTAAAATAAGTTTTCTTTTATATGAGGGTTTTGAAAAGTCAGTATTTTTTTTTTTTTTTTTGAGACGGAGTCTCACTCTGTCGCCAGGCTGGACTGCAGTGGCACCAGGGCTTAAGTAATTCTTGTGCCTCAGCCTCCTGAGTAGCTGGGGCTACAGGCACGTGCCACCATGCCCAGCTAATGTTTTGTATTTTAGTAAAGACGGGGTTTCACCATGTTGCCCAGGATGGTTTTGAACTCCTGAGCTCAGCTGATCCACCAGCCTCAGCCTACCAAAGTGCTGGGATTATGGGCGTGAGCCACCACACTCGGCCAGAGTCAGTATCATTGTTTAAAAATGTAGAACCTGGTTTGATGACTCTAATTAAATTGCCTGCCGATTACTGAAGAGCTACCATGTAGTAGATTCTGGGCTTTAGTTCTAAAGCCTACAGCACCTTCATGAATGAATATTATTAGCCCCACAGTATAGATGAGATAACAGACTAGGAGGGAGAAGTTAGGGAACTTGCTTAATGCCTACTGTTCAGAAAATAGCTGAACTGGAATTCAGCCGTCTTTCATTTCACTCTGCCTGTGTCTCACACACGGAACACCCGGGGGTCCGCTGGTTCCCAAAGCACTGATGAGAACCCTTAATTTTGTCAACATTTCCTGGCTCCAGTAAATGTATTCCAGATTGGTGGTGATCTGATTTCATATTATCTGCCAGGTGAAATGTTTCTGCCTGGCAACACATTTGCATACTACCCACAGCTGTTTTATCGTCTTCCCTTCTGTTTCTACCCTGAAAAATGTTGGGACACTCTATGGAGTCCCTGAGTCCTGAATCAGATTTATGACTCCATATGTGCAGGATGAGGATTTACAGAACTGAAATAAGATATAGGAAGTGAAATTTGACTTGTTTCCCGATTGTTTTTACCAGTTTCCTTTGGTACTGCCTGAAAAACACATTGGACCTCAATAAGAAAAAAAAAAAAAACACGAAAATAAAAATACCAGTGTAATATTGGACTTTTGTGTCTCTTCTATCACATCTAAGTTCAAAAGTTGGTATATAACCATTTCAGACAATTAACAAGTTCAGACAACGTATGCAGAAAAGTTACGCCTTGAGCATGTGAGGCTGGACGCAGTGGCTTAGGCCTGTAATCCCAGTGCTTTGGGAGGCTGAGGTGGGAGGACTGTTTGAGTTCAGGAGTTTAAGACCAGCCTGGGCACTATAGCAAGACCCCAACTGTACAAAAAATTTCTGGTTTGAGTTGGTGTCTGGAAAGAAAACAAAACAAACAACAAAAATTTAGCACTGGACTTGTTGCTTTGTGAGGCAATACTCAAATATTTTGGTCTGTTCTTTTATAAAATTACAAAAGCGTATTAGAGAAAATTATCTGTGGACAACACTCATCTGCTTTAAGAGATATATTTTAATCCAAGGTTTGAATTTTGTTTCTAAGTCACAGCTTTTGCCAACCTTAATTCAATATGAAGCTATTGATAATAATAATAATGGTAACAATAACAGTAGCAACTTAACACTTATTGGGCACATACCGTATGTCAGGCTTTGTTTTAAAAAGTATTAACTAATTCAATTTTTCAAGACAAGTTTATAAGTGCTTAGAGCTGGTAAAAAATGTCAAGAGATACTTCTCTTAAAGAGCTATTATCATTTCTTATGCCAAACATAGTAATTTAGTTATGTAATCTCAGACAAAATTGACTTCAATTCTTTAATCAGCAAATTAGTTACAATTTTTAAAACTTAAATACACTTTATTTTCTTAACCAAGTTTTTAAAAATCCCAGAGTAATTGGTTTTGGGAATAGCTAGTATGAAAATGCTACTTTTAGGAGCATGTCCCGTAGAATACGTCTCTGCAAGTAGAGAGATAATTATTATTCAAGTTAGTACAACTTTAAATAATTTGTGAAAATTATTTTAAAGAATTTTTTTTAAAGGTTGTTGAGTACAGTGTTGTGC
>NW_012119932.1:8877802-8896715 GCF_000951035.1 Colobus angolensis palliatus | reverse complement strand
CAGCGGTGGGCGGATCACCTGAGGTCAGGAGTTTGAGACCAGCCTGGCCAACGTAGTGAAATGCCATCTCTACTAAAAATACAAAAATAAATTAGCCAGGCATGATGGCTGTCACCTGTAATCCCAGCTACTAGGGAGGCTGAGGCAGGAGAATCACTTGAACCCGAGAGGCAGTGGTTGCAGTGAGTGGAGATTGCGCCACTGAACTCCAGCCTGGGTGACAGTGTGAGACTCCGTCTCAAAAAAAAAAAAAAAAAGGATAGTGGTAATAATAGGTTAGAGTGTTTCCTGTTGAAGAAATGAGGTCCACATCAGTCCTAGTACAGAATTTGAAACATTGTAATTTGTAATTTTGATTTCTTAACTGCTTAAGCAAAGCATCCTTGGTGTTAGCATAAGCCCTTAGTGATTAGTATTTAATCATCATTTTAATGAAGAAGAGAAATTGACTTTAAAAAATCATAAAATAAAATTCTTAAAATAAGTTTTGAAATATGCAGTTGAGGTAATACTTAGTCATATTCACACAACACTATCCTTGACACTATCCTTGAGAAAGTAGATAATAGTTAAGATGATAGGATTTGAAGCCTCATTGGATCTGGGTTGGAACCTTAAAAATCTTTCCAGGTTACCTATGCTCCCTCTGCCTCAGTTTCCCCACCTATCAATGAAGGTAATAATTTTACTTGCCTTAGATTGTCAGGAGAATCAAAGGAGACATGGTAGGCATGATTGTTGTGACTTCCCTCAATTACATTTTGAGTCAAACACTTAATTCTGAATTTAATTTCAACTGTTTTCTGAATGGCAGTTTCTTGTTTGTTTGTTTTGCTTTCTTTAAAAATATAGGATTAACCAGTTCCTTGACCTCAGGACTCTGGATTGGACTTAACAGTCTGAGCTTCAACAGCGGTTGGCAGTGGAGTGACCGCAGTCCGTTCCGGTATTTGAACTGGTTACCAGGTAGGATTAAGCCTGTCTGTGCTAAATTAATCCACATTTAAGTCATCTAGATGCCTTGAAGACCTTTATTATCTCACCTGTTGATCTCAAAGAGAAGAATTGTTAGACTTCATCAAATACAGTTCATTTCACCTTGCTTTGAAATCTACCAGCTAGATTTCCATATTCTAAACCTTAAGGTTATATACCAGCTTCCTGGGATAGGGATTTGTCTGCCAGGATTCTCACACAAATCAATAAAGGTCTGTTTAAAGTTTCAATTCTCAGTGTATCCCTGATTTGTTGGGTATTACATTCAAAAGCAGATGTTGTATCTATTCTTAAACATGACTTCCTAAAAACGCTAGCTGCATTGTTACTATGTACTTGCTGTTGCATCAACTTTGTCACCATCCTTGAGAGGATTAGCCAACATCTCTTTGTCAAGTTTGACAAGTGGATTGAAATTATTTTGGGTTGGAGAATTTTTTATGACTGTACCTTGAGTCATGAGCTATTTGCAGTTTTGCTGTCCTTGTGACAATGATTTTAACATCTATAATAACAGCCCCCTTTCCTGTTTTTGATTTAATAGCATTGGATTAAAAATACTACCTCAGTCACAGCTTATGATATTCCATATTAGCATAAAAATTCATTAGTGGTTTCTAGACAGTTTGTAGTTTATAGAAAAACAGTTGGGGATGATAAAACCTACAACAACTTTCTCACTTTTTAGAGGATAGAAAATGCTGTGAGCTAATTGTTTCTACATTGTCATAACATAAAAGTAACAGAATATAAAATAAGTTTACATATTGAGCAACTATTTGGAGAAAATAAAAAAAAGTTATAAAGTTTTTATCTTATTCACCAGCACCAACTAGTGTTAGTAGCCACTTGAGGCCTTCTATTGGGTATAAATCCAATCCCCACCCCTCAATCCCACCCCAGTGCTAATTTTTTTTTTTTTTTTAGGAAAGAGTGCAATTAATGATTAGTGATGTCTGCCATGGGTGTGGGAAAGGACAGAAGTATCATATTGGTCACATCTTTACTTATCAATTCTCCTATGGGCCATACTTTTATAATATGGTGTTCTTCAGACAGTCAGACTTCTTTTTTAAAGCCATTGAGTGGTTTTTGCATTTGGCTTAGAAAATTAAACTCTCCTTTTTTTTTTTTTTTTAGACAGGGTCTCACTCTCTTGCCTAGGCTGGAGTGCAGTGGCGCAGTCTCGACTCACTACAACCTCAGCCTTCCTGGCTCAAATGATCCTCGTGCCTCAGCCTCCCAAGTAGCTGGGATTACAAGCATGCACCACCATGCCTGGCTATTTTTTTAAAATTTTTTTGTAGAGATAGGATTTGCCCACATTGGCCAGGCTAGTCTGGAACTTCTGAACTCAGGTGATGTGGCCTGCCTCAGCCTCCCAGAGTGCTGGGATTACAGGCGTGAGCCACTGCACCTGGCCAAACTCCATTTTCTGTATTTGGTGTATTGTATTACAAGAAGAAAAACTGCAATAAAACAACATTTCAAATAGATACTAAAACATGAGAGAACATTTTTAGAGAATATATTTTGGTTTAAATAAATTATATTTTACTGTGAAATTCCAGTTTTGAAGCATTACTTCCACAAATGATGGTTACAGTGCTGTCACTCAAGTCTTGAGCTAATAATCAGTTCTATTTTATTCTGGAATGTGGGAAGTCAGAATTTCTGGAATATGGGAAGACTTACTGCAAGAGAATACATATAAAATATCCTTTTTCTATAGGTGAAGATTTTAGGTGTCTGTCTACCCATTCATCCAGATGCAATTAGAGAGTACTGGTTGGGCTCAATCTGATTTATTAGACAATAAAATTTATTAGGGGACTAGAATGTATTCTTCTCTGTGTTGCTAAATTTTTATGCACAGTAGGCAGTCATTTAATTTATTCAATCAGGGGTGATAATTATGATATTTAACCACTTGGATCCTACAAGTTCAGGGAGAACATTTCTGAGTTAACTTTGGGTGAAGAACAAAAGTGGAATATGATTAGGAAAGGGAAGTAAATGCTTTTTTAAATTAAACCTCAATTCCTAAGAAGTAGGTGCAAGATTAAATTGCTTTGTGAAATGGTATGAGAGTTTCTTCCAATGAAAATTAGAGATGTTGTGAAAATTAAAAATCGGTTTCATATAAATTGTTCAGTCAAGCATTCAATTGAATAATTACCAAGTAATGAATCTATTAAAATATATTCCCTTTTGAAGTGAGAATATTTTGCATAAATGATGTGTGTGAATTCAAATATATAATAACTATGGTAAACATTAAAACCACTAATTAATGTCTCAAAGTTGAGAGAGATATTGATAAATGTATAATATGATTTTCTAATTAACACATTAATAACTAATAGCTAGAAAGTGTATTTTTTTCTTGAAAGTTTCTTTTTAGTGCTGATACCTTATCTGTTAGTTCAGTTATCCCATTATTTTAGTTACCATATCAACAAGTATTTAAGATATCTTTATGCTTATTACTAACTTTATGATAACTTTATGCTTATTACTAACTTTAAAATAACTTTGGCTGGGCGTGGTGGCTCACACCTGTAATCCCAGCACTTTGGGAGGCCGAGGCAGGTGGATCATGAGGTCAGGAGTTCAAGACCAGCCTGGTCAAGATGGTGAAACCCCGTCTCAACTAAAAATACAAAAATTAGCCAGGTGTGGTGGCAGGTGCCTGTAATCCCAGCTACTCAGGAGGCTGAGGCAGAGAACCGCTTGAGCCTGGGAGGAGGAGGCTGCAGTCAGCGGAGATCGAGCCACTGCTCTCCAGCCTGAGTGACAGAGTGAGGGTCCATCTCAAAAAAAAAAAAAGATAACTTTATGCTTATTACCAACCATTATTTATGGTTACTTTTTGCTTATTACTAACCATTAGCACCAAACCTTTTTTAAAAAAAAAACCTTTATTTAGGTTATTACCTGCTCCAGACTTTGTGGAGCAGGTAATATGATTTCCGTCTTGCAGGAAAGGAAGTGAAGTTCAGGCACAGCTTACATAGACATCTGAGGTCACAAAGCATAGTTATTAACAAAATGTGGCTCATTCACCCTGTCTTCAGGTGGACGGTGAAGCTAATTTGGGGAATGCTGGTTTTTAAATCATATATTAGAATAGCAAAACACATGTGAAATATATCAATGCCTGTATTCATTCCACTAGCAACATTGACTTTATCAGGTTCTTTAGTCAGTTTCCACTAAGAAAGGGATAAGGCATAACTGCTGAAAGTATTCTTCAATAGGCTGAGTTGAAGATAGTGAGAGAGTTTTAGTTCTGGGAGCAGTGTATGTTGCCCTTCTAGCTCTCCCATTAGCTTTTTCTCCTCCATTTATTTTATATTTTTATTTTTGAGACAGAGTCTCACTCTGTCACCCAGGCTGGAGTGCAGTGGTGTGATCTCCACTCACTGCAACCTCTGCCTCCCGGGTTCAAGCAATTCTCCTCCCTCAGCCTCCCAAGTAGCTGGGATTACAGGTACCTGCCACCTCCCTGGTTGATTTTTTTGTATTTTTAGTAGAGATGAGGTTTCACCATGTTGGCCAGGCTGATCTCAAATTCCTGACCTCAGTTGATCCACCCACCTTGACCTCCCAAAGTGCTGGGATTACAGGCGTGAGCCACCGTGCCCGGCCCCAATAATGTTTAACAGGGTTGATTTGGAACATCATGTATTCTTTCTTTTTAATAATTTCTACTTTCAGATTCAGGGATACATGTACACGGTTGTTACATACCTAGGTAAATTGCTCGTTGCTGAGGTTTGGGATATAAATGATCCATCCCATCACCCAGGCAGAGAACATAGTACCCAGTAATTCGTTTTCCAAACTTTGTTACCCTCCATTCCTCCCCCATCTCATAGTCCCCAGTTTCTGTTGTTGCCATCTTTGTGTCCATGAGTACTCAGTATTTAGCTCCTAGTTAGAAGTGAGAACATGGCTATTTGGCTTTCTGTTCTGTGTTAATTCGCTTAGGATAATGGCTTCTAATTGTATCCATGTTGCTGCAAAGGACATGATGATTTTTTTTTTTAATGGCTGCATAATCATGCATTCTTTTCATTAGGTACCTCTCTTTGATAATGTAATCCATTGTGACAACTGCAAGTTTTAAGGTATAGCTTTATTAGTTGATAATGGGGAAAAAGGTTGTTTCAAGGAAGTATATTTGCTTTATCAACATTCTAAGTATTGGAGTGATCCAACAATAAGAAAACAATAGGCACCCATCTTGTCTTTTGCTCTGCAGTCAGTAAATATTTTTTTTGTGAATGTGTAGCAAAAGACAGAATGGGGGTCCATTGAACCTCCAGGATGAAGACATGAGGACATGTGGGAGGGATGCTCTCTGCTGGGAATAACTATAATAGTCCACTTTAACTTTTCCTTTTCCTCAAAGGAAGTCCATCAGCTGAACCTGGAAAAAGCTGTGTGTCACTAAATCCTGGAAAAAATGCTAAATGGGAGAATCTGGAATGTGTTCAGAAACTAGGCTATATTTGCAAAAAGGGCAACACTACTTTGAATTCTTTTGTTATTCCCTCAGGTAAGTGGTCTATGGGGTCTGAAGTGCCTAAACTATTAGAATTGAAAGATAAGTACCATTACAGCTTAGGTGTAACTGTTGGAATGCCTCCAGAGGTTTTGTGGATAGTCGATGGGGTAAACTGAATGATATTACTGCAATATTTCTGTGTACTGGTTGCTAACATTTCCTGAGTGTGCGGCGGTGTCTGGGTGTTGTGGAGACTTACGCCCAGGCGTTGTGGGCTTAGGTGTAACTGTTGGAATGCCTCCAGAGGTTTTGTGGATAGTTGATGGGGTAAACTGAATGATATTACTGCAATATTTCTGTGTGCTGGTTGCTAACATTCCCTGAGTGTGCGGCGGTGTCTGGGCATTGTGGAGACCCTCTGACCTAAATAAAAATGTTATCTTCACAAGCAGTCCTCTGAGGTAGGTGTCATTATTCACATGCTATCGTTGAGGAAAAAGATATTCAGAGGATACAGAAACCTTGCACACCTGGCAAAACCAGAATCCAAGCGAGAAAGTCAATATTTGGACGGGATATTTATATTAGGTCCTCACGGCTCTCTTTGGGCTTCCATGCTATGCAGTGTAGCATCTTATACTGAAGTTTTCATAGACTAGAATAAAATGTCTAAAAAGTTGTAACTGAATTTTATTTATTTATTGAGACAGAGTCTCATTCTGTCACCCAGGCTGGAGTACAATGGCGTGATCTCAGCTCACTGCAACCTTCGCCTCCTGGGTTCAAGTGATTCTCCTGCCTCAGCCTGCCAAGTAGTTGGGATTACAGATGTGTGCCATCATGCCCAGCTAATTTTTGTATTTTTGGCAGAAATGGTGTTTCACTGTGTTGGCCAGGCTGGTCTTGAACTCCTGACCTCAGGTGATCTACCCGCCTCAGCCTCCCAAAGTGCTGGGATTACAGGCATGAGCCATCATGTCTGGCCCGTAACTGAATTTTAAATGTCGGCTAGACTTCAAGAAAAAAAAAAATCAGTTGTGCTGTCCCTTACAATTTTATAGGAGAATAAACTACTAAGGCAAGAATTATTTCTTCAAATTGATGAAAGACAAACTACATATTTTTATTATTACCTGTTTTTGGAGGGATAACTAATGCTTTAAATGGTTTAATTTATTTCTGTTTTTCTGCTGGAGGAACTTGACAATGTGACATTCTTGACTTTTTTTTTCTCATTGGCTTTGAAAACAATTTCATGTATTTTAAAATATGCTTGACATGGCTAGAGATTCAAAAGGTACAACATGATAAATAATAAGGTTTTCCCTACCTCTTACCTGTAACACCCAGTTTACTTTCCTGGAGAATAATTGTTTCTGGGTGTGTACCCTTAGTTATTCTGTGACTATATAAACATATACATTTATAATTATTTTTGTTTCATACAAACGGCAATATACTGTAATCGTTTTTACCCTAAGTTTTCCACTTAATAACAATTTTGGACATCATTCCATATAGAATATAAATAGCTTCTATGTGTATTTTCATGGCTGTCCAAAAGCTATTGCAGAGACAGCACATATATTTTTTTGACCAGTCTCCTGTTAATGGATTTTTAATTTAATTTACTTCCAATCTTTTATTAATACAAACAGTCCTGAAGTGAATACCTGTATCCATTATATGCACATCATTTCATGCACATGGTAATTCCTGGAAGTGGACTTGTTGGATTAGGGAGGAGATGTGTTTGCGATTTTAATTGATGTAGATTTGGCCAAAATCTTAAATAGATATAGATGAGGGTCATGGATGTTGGGTTTGATTATACTTTACAGGCTCTTCATAATGACAGCGGGTATCTTCAGGGAAAGCCCATCATTTTTGCATTTTACCTCCACTATTCCTCCTCTAGGAGAAATAGTATATTTTTTCCTTTTTGGAAGACTTCATACAATTCTCTTTCTAAGACTTGGAATTTCCATGTTGCCAAAGAGGAGAATAGTTATTTTATAGTTTCTCTGGCACAGCAGTCAGAATTCTGTAACTTGGCCTTACTGCTTAACCTGCCGGGGTTGGGATCCTCATCTGTAAAATGGAAATGTTCATGAGTCTTCTTCCTGAGATAAAATTTTGTTCATTTCATCAAACACTCAGTACATTCTTATTTCTCTATGATGCCTCCTTCACTTGCTAACCGCTTGACGCGAGTTTCTGAACATCTCTATACTCCCTGGATTAATGATTCTGTTTTATCTATAAACTCAGATAAACCAGAACCTGGAAAAGCGTATCAGAGTTCAAATTATGCAACATACAGGATTGGCAACATCCTTAGGCAAGAATTCAACTTCAAACCCTGTGAATTCTTGTAACACTAACTGGTTCATCCATAATCCTCAGGTCTCTAGGGCTGTACCGTCTGGCTTAGCAGGCACTAACCACATGTGGCCACTGAGCACATGAGCTGTGGCTAGAGGAACAAACCATCTTCTGTGGCTACCCCAGGGAACTCCCCTTCATGTCACTCAAGTTGGTTGTTTTCATGCTTTCAAATATTTTTAAAGTTCATGGGTTCAGTTTTTGAAGGACTCAGCATTGGCTGATCCTATTGTCAATTTCCTGGGTAGCAAAATTAAAATAACCCACCAGAGGGCTCCAAAGCTGTGCTAACCTTTCTTTCTTTTTCTTTTTCTTTTTCTTCTTCTTCTTCTTTTTTTTTTAACCACTGGAAGTGCACAGAATCTAAATTGTATTTTTTAAAATATGCATTTTTATTACAATTGTACACCATTTGAGCCTCATGACTGATTAGTTCCTTGTATGACAACGGGGCACAGAATCCTGGGCTTAAACAATGATGTTTCAGATACTTTCCACATTTAAGGGAAGATAGGACCAATTCAGGAATTAAAGGAATAGTGAAGAAAGTTACCCTATAATGAACATATACTAAGGCAGCCATTTGAAAACATTTAATACGAGCTTAAATAATACATAAGTTCACTTTCATTTGGCAACATAGTCCCCCTCTAAGCAAAACATGTTGCCAAATTACTGTTTGAAATAGTATCTCTAGAATAGTAATAACAAGCAGCCATATATCAGCTATAACTTCAATTCAATTCCTTTTCTCTTCCAATACTCAATACACCTATATGTATCAGGCCCTGTGCCAGGCTCAAGGCAATAGGGATGAATAAAGTGAGTTTCTGCCTTCAAATGTCTTTATTTTCACTTTCCACTAGCTCATTACTATTAAAGTAAATTTTTGCAGTGTATAATCAAGATTATACAATTTGATGCTATTAGTAGTGATCCTGAGGATGCTGACAACTGGTTTAATTAAGTAATGATTGTGTGGTGTTTGTGGTTCACAAGCACCCTTTCTCTATTCTTTTCTGGTTCAGGAGAACACAGGGTGGGGGGTTTGATATTAGTGTTAGTATTCATCTCATTTAAAAATTTTCATCTGTATGAGTACTTCTGTTCATGTGATGTGACTTGCCTAAGATCACACAACTTACCGCACATTCAGGTTTTACGAGTTCTGACTCCAAATCCCTCTCCTAGTTACAAGAGCACGTGTCAGTTTTGGGGAGCGAGTAAATGGTAGTGGGTTTGTTCTAAGGCAACAGGTGGCTGACTCATGTGGCTATGGTGGCGGAAGCTCCTTGGGGACCTTTTGTCCCCCAACCATTCCAGCTGTCTACTTCAACACTAATCTGCCTCTCAAGAGTGACTAGCTCCCTAATGTCCATAGAATAAAGTAAATTCAAATCTTTTAGAGGATATGTTTAGTCCCCCAAAGCTATCAGGCCTCCAGCATTTACATAACAGTGCATAACAGAGGCTTAGTTCAGGTTTGCTGACAAGATTTAGATAATCTAATATATATTAGTTTTGTTATAGGTACAACTTTTTAAAAAGAAATTTCCCATAGCCAAGTACAGTGGCTTATGCCCTGTAGTTGCAGCTACTCAGGAGGCTGAGGCAGGAGGATTGCTTGAGCCCAGGAGGTTGAGGCTGCAATGAGACATAATCATACCACCGTACACCAGCCTGGGGTACAGAGTGAGACTTCATCTCTTAAAAAAAAAAAGAAAGAAAGAAAATTGATGAGGTGATTGATTTCCCATTTGACTGAAAAGCAGGTTCTTTTGTTTTGTCTAAAAACCAACAAAATAGTATATGGCTTGTCTATCTTTTGTGAATATGTATGCCACAAAAATAAAAACTTAATATTACCTTTATTTGCCTAATGACTATAAGCTGTTTCATGTATTATATAAAATGATTAAAATATTGTTATAGTTTTAATCAAATATTTAAAAATTTTTTCCACTCCCCCTTTTTGTTTCCAGAAAGTGATGTGCCTACTCACTGTCCTAGTCAGTGGTGGCCATATGCCGGTCACTGTTACAAGATTCACAGAGATGAGAAGAAAATCCAGAGAGATGCTCTGACCGCATGCAGGAAGGAAGGCGGTGACCTAGCAAGTATCCACACCATTGAGGAATTTGACTTTATTATCTCCCAGCTAGGATATGGTGAGAAGCCTGACAGTGATAATATACTTGGCCTCAATCCTGGGAGCACCCCTCTCTACCTACCTCTGGAAAATTTTATTAGAAACATCAAATTTAATCAATGTAAATTAATAATTCAATGAACAACGTATGAATTTAATCACAAATGCTAAAAATGCCACAATGTGAAAATTGTATAATAATTGAAAGAATTCTTATCACTGAAAGATAATTCAATTTTTTTCTTTTAATGTGTAATCCATTTATAGATAGTTTTAAAACATCATTTTTTAATGTATTATCTGGATTCAGAGCAGACTACCTTATGCTTGTCAACAATGATTAATTCCTTGGAATTATCTATGTGTGTGCATGTGTGTATCGTCTTTTTTTTTAGGTCCATATTTTATCTCCTAAAAAAGATCTCTAAATGGACTATTTCAGACTGTGGATTTCTTTCTTCTTTGTGAATTTAGCTGATGCTGGGAAGGTGTTGAACAGTGAAAAATATAGGATTTTTTTTTTTTTGAAATGGTTAGATGTCAGCCTAAACCTTTTAAAGAAATATATTTCTTGGCCAAGGTATGGTGGCTCACGCCTATAATCCCACCACTTTGGGAGGCCAAGGTGGGAGGATAGCTTAAGCCCAAGAGTTTGAGGCCAGCCCAGGGAACATAGTAAGACCTCGTCTCTACTAAAAAATTTTTTTTCTAAAGAAATGTATGTCTCAATTTTAGGTGCATAATTAAAAATACATAGAAAATGTACTACCCAGAAAGAAAAAAAAAATAGATGAATAAAATGAGTTGGGAATGCTTGTCCTGAAGACAGATGACTTGAGAAACAGCATAATGATAATGGGCACTCAGCAGTGCTTGTTGATTAAATGATGATCATTTTCATCTTCCACTGATGAGGCTGCTGAATAGCTGCAGCTGCTCTTCGTTTCCCCCCAGCAAAACAAGAGGAAATGGATGGTGGAGATGGTGGAGACAGCTTCCTGACACATAGTGCTTGGAAACTGACAGGGGCTGGCGGAGGGGAGGAAAAAGCGATTAACAAATAGATGAGAAAAAAACAGAGTAGTACCAGAGAAAGACTTAAAAGACCCCGAAACACTCCTACCCCTAGCACCTGTCGAATGGTATCCATCCTCCTGTGTTGACCCCATTGAGTATCTTAGGCCATGAGAATAGCCCAGCTGCAGCCTATGAATAATTTCTTGGGTATTCTGTGTCTACCTATCCTGGAAAATTCACACTAGAAGATAATAATGGAATCAGAACTGATGTTTTTGAATAATAGTTACTTAAATTTAGTGTGGCACTTATCATAGCCGGTAAAATTTGCAAATAATTTAGCAGAAAGCAGGTTAGTTAGGATGCTATAGAACTAGAGTGCACATTTAACTCTACTTTCTATAACATACTATAGTAAAAGAAAGAAAGCTGATGTTTTTATTGCTATAATTATTTCAGGAAATTGGATGGTCAAAGTTGCTTTGAAATTCAGCTTGAAAATTAATAAATTAGAAAACCTTCCATTAAAAATATTGATAAGGTTTATTTTAAACAATAAAATAATATTAATACAACTAAAGTTGTAGAGTTAAAATTATTGTTTCTAAAAAAAAAGCCTAGAAATATTTTTTAGATAGTTGAGGTGATACCTTTTGTATTAATCATGAAAGTATATTTCAAGTGAATACTTTGAGACCTGTACACGTAGGTTGTGATTATACCAATGAATACAACTTCCCCAACTGATTGATGAAAGTCAGCATAACAACTTTATACTCACATCTTATATGTTTTTCGAGGATCAAGATTGTGCTTAGGAATTGAAGGAGTTACAGGGGAAGAACAATTTAGTGAGAAATATGTATATAGAAAACTCTTAATACTATACTCTAATTATGGGACTTAGGAGGTTAGTTTTTCTTTGATCTTCAATTGAAATCTTTGAGGGGTACATGAGGTCACTTGGAAGCCTATATTTGTTGCTGAAGAGATCACGATCTGCAAATCAAGTGAAAGAAGAAGAGGATCATCTTGGCAATGTCATTCATTCTCCACGGCACTGGAAACGTCTGCCAGGGCTGGCGCCAGGCCAGCCAGAGACTTCTCCAAAAGCAAAGTTGAATGGCAACTTTCAGGAGGAAGAGACTAAACCGCTTAGGGAGATTCTTATATATTGTGATATTTTCCTCATTTTCTACCACAACATCATCTTTACAATACTTTGGCAACTAATTGTGTTATACCACTAAATGATCATACATCAAGCATTCACGATGGGACTCCCAGTTGTGTGAATTAGATAGATATTGATTTGTGTACGCTTTAACTTTTTTTTTTTATTTAGACAAGTTTATCTTTTAGCCATGACATCTTAAGCCTTCATTGACTGTAACTTTGTCCCATTTTTGTTGTGATATTTAGGAATTTTTAGCATGACACCTACTTATAAAATCAATAATGCTCCCCATAGAATTTCAGAACAAAATGGTCACATTTTAAATCTGTATTGGTTGTTTTGGTTTTAACCTCATTTGTTATTGAAGTTTTGCGGGAATTTCATGGCATTTCATGGTGAAAATGATTACAGATTAATTTGTGTGCACAACCTAAGAAGTAGCTACCAAATGTCAGGCGTAAGTCTCACCTCTTGGTTTATAATTCTTTCACTATATAGATACTTTTCACTCCCAGTACACTGATTGATCTTTAACGGAAGCACCTAGAATGTTCTTGATAACAACAGTCAGTAAAATAGAAGCTGTTTAAACTTTTTGTTATTTTAAAACATTCATCAATTTAATCATAGTCAAATAGATGTATATAGATAGGCTACCATATTTCCAATAATATGAGTGCAATTGACATAGTAAATTATTTGTAACAATAAAAGCAGCTTCGTAAGATAGAGCATAGTAATAGACCTACCTCAATTTTGTTTTTGTAACTGCCAGGAGATACAATCTATAATATTTCCGCTAAAGAATACAGTCATATTCACAATGTAAAGAGTACACTACACAACCTCAAGCTAACAAGGTAAAATGTAGTTGCCATCTAAGTCGACAGCATGTAGGTCAGGTGAATACACATGAGGACTATCTTTCATGATGGTGATCATATCAAGGGAAGTAGAGCCCTGTTGATGAAGCAGAGTGCTTCTGTTCCTTTTACCCCTCCGACCTTTGGAAAGCAACCTTGTATATACTACTGTGTGTTTCTTCCTGTTTAGAGCCAAATGATGAATTGTGGATTGGCTTAAATGACATTAAGATTCAAATGTACTTTGAGTGGAGTGATGGGACCCCTGTAACATTTACCAAATGGCTTCGTGGAGAACCAAGCCATGAAAACAACAGACAGGAAGATTGTGTGGTGATGAAAGGCAAGGTAAGGCCGCTTGAATTACTAATATTTATAATGAAAGTCACAGGGGATTTTTCCTTCTGTCCCACTCAGTTACATATGTTTGTTTAGATTGTTTTTATTCTACATAAATTGGCATGGATCAAAGGTGAACCAAAATTCAGATTTGATTTCTTGAATCCCTCTCAATTGTCTAGCAAAGTCAAATTTTTTTTTCTTTTTTGAGATGGAGTCTCGCTCTGTCACCCAGGCTGGAGTGCAGTGGCGTGATCTCAGCTCACTGTGACCTCCACCTCCCTCGTTCAAGTGATTTTTCTGTCTCAGCCTCCCGAGTAGCTGGGACTACAGGCACGTGCCACCACACCCAGCTAATTTTTGTATTTTTAGTAGAGATGGGGTTTCACCATATCGGCTAGGCTGGTCTCAAACTCCTGACCTCATGATCTGCCCGCCTCAGCCTCCCAAAGTGCTGGAATTACAGGTGTGAGCCACCACGCCCGACCCAAAGATAAATTTTCAAGAGGATCACTGAAGCGACAGACAGAAACTTTTGGTTCAAGGAAGAAATTGGCCTATAACAAATACTCATATTGTTCCTATGGCACTATATATATGGCCATATATATATATAGTGCCATATTATAATGGTGTATATATATATACCAAAGCTCTCATTTGACTAATTAAGCCATATATATATATGATTATGTAGGTACATGTAAAAAGTGATTATAAGCCATATATATGATTACAAGAGACGTAAAAAGAGATATATATGTAAGTGTGTATATATATATGTAAAAAGAGATCATAGCCCCATAGGTATGTAAGAGATACATATACACCGAGTAGATGCAGACCTACTTAGAACTATGGTAGATGAGGCCTGGAACCTGTACTTGGGGAGCTACATTCATTTTTTTCAGTTTATATGGAGATGTCATATGAAATGATGGTGTCTATGATTAAAATATGACCTTAGTGACTGAAAAATGTCATTAAATTTATCTTTTATTAATAGACAATAAACACAGTGATTAAGAGGCTGGGTTTTGCTGCATGACTGATGCCTTTATTTGCAAAGTGGAAATAAGAGCTGTAGTCAGCTCACCTGTGGATATGAGGTGTTTTGTTGTTGTTACAGTTTGTTTGTTTAAGACAGAGTCTTGCTCTGTCACTCAGGCTTCAGTGCAATGGTGCAATCTCAGCTCATTGCAGTCTTGACCTCCTGGGTTCAGGCCTTCCAAATAGCTGTGACTACAGGTGCATGCCACCACGCCTGGCTAAGTTTTTGTATTTTTGGTAGAGATGGGGTTTTTCCATGTTGCCCAAGCTAGTCTTGAACTCCTAAGCTCAAGCAATCCACCCACCTCACCTTCCCAAAGTGTTGAGATTTCAGGCATGAGCCATTGTGCCAGGCCCAGGATATAAGTATTAAATAATGCATGTATAGTACACAGTTCCCAGCCCATATTTATTGTTCAATAATTTTTGTCATTATGGTTGTTCACTTTTGTCTCTGTGGCTATTATTTTTGTCATTGTGGTTGTTTTTATCGTGATGGATTGAAAGTTTAAGAACATATTAGGTGTTAACTATCCAAAGAGTAGACAGAAGAAACCAGAAAGCAGCATGCTTGGAGGAGGTGAAAGGTCAGTGTGGTTGAAATCATGAAGTTAGAGCCAGAAGGGTGGGTAGGAACTGAGGTTCAAGAAATATGAATTGTCTCAGAGGGGTAAGACCAAACTGGCAATTTATAAATATTACTCTGGCTAAAGGCTTCCGTATTAGATTGCATTGGGCTGAGACCAACTAAGAGATGGGGCATTAAAGACAGACAATACAGAAAACATTTTTATTTATTTATTTATTTATTTGTTTATTTATTTTTTGAGATGGAGTTTCGCTCTTGCTGCCCAGGTTAGAGTGCAATGGCACAATCTTGGCTCAATGCAACCTCTGCCTCGAGAGTTCAAGTGATTCTCCTGCCTCAGCCTCCTGAGTAGCTGAGATTACAGGCGTGCACCACCACATTCAGCTGATTTTTTTGTACTATTAGTAGAGACAGGGTTTCACCATGTTGGCCAGGCTAGTCTTGAACTCCTGACCTCAGGTGATCCACCCGCCTCGGCCTCCCAAAGTGCTGGGATTATAGGCGTGAGCCACCGTGCTTGGCCCAGAAAACATTTTTTTCAAGATGTTTAGCAGCAAAGGGAAGGAAAGGAGAGGTTCTGTTAACATGCAATCTCAAAGGAAAGGGGAGAGGATAGAGTCTGAAATGAAGTGGAAGACTGAGCCTCAGATCCAGGAGAAAACTCATCGGTAGAAATAGGAAGAGGGGAGGAAAGATGACTGCGGGTTCATGATGTTTTCAAGTTTGGTGTGTTGGGTGTGGGAGATTTTTCTGGATGGCTTATATGAACTTGATTAATTTGAAGACAGAGCTGACTGCAGAGACTGACGAAGCGGCTGCATGCAAACCTTTTGTGAGCACCGTCATCTAAGGACTTATAGACATTTTTAATTTCTCCCTGGATTCCTCTAAACAGTGGCTTGGACATCTCAGATATAAATTCATACTGGGGTTCCAATCTCTTTTTACATGTTTGTAGCCAGAGTCAAAATTACTGTTTACATGTGAACATGTCAATTACCTTTCCTTTTGGTAGATGCTGTTTTCTCTCAATAACCTTGGATCTTAATTTTCCTCCTCTGAGGCACAGGTACAAGAAAATAACATCAAAGTCTAAAACTGGCCGGGCACAGTGGCTCACGCCTGTAATCCCAGCACTTTGGGAGGCCAAGGTGGGTGGATTGCCTAAGGTCAGGAGTTTGAGACCAGCCTGTCCAACATGGTGAAACCCCGTCTCTACTAAAAATACAAAAAATTAGCAGGGCGTGGTGGTGCGTGCCTGTAATCCTAGCTACTTGGGGGACTGAGGCAGGAGAATCACTTGAACCTGGGAGGCGGAGGTTGCCATGAGCCAAGATCATGCCACTGCACTCCAGCCTAGGGGACAGAGTGAGACTCTGTCTCAAAAAAACAACAACAACTGATAATCCTTTATTTTTTTTCTCTCTGCTCCCTGCAGGATGGGTACTGGGCAGATCGGGGCTGTGAGTGGCCTCTTGGCTACATCTGCAAGATGAAATCACGAAGCCAAAGTCCAGACATAGTGGAAGTCGAAGAAGGCTGCAAGAAAGTGAGTGCGCCATGCCCACAGTGACTTAAGCTGAGCACATATGAATTGATACAGTTGGCTTTATTTTTATGTGTGAAAGTGCCTTGTTATTGCAGTAGCCAAGGGTTTCCGCTGTCTCAGTCTTCAGTGGCTTATTGTTAGTGTTTGATCTCACTGTTCTCCTTAAAGTTTTCTTTGGAAATTCTCTATAGTTGATATGGAGGTACACGAGGCCAGTAGCTCCTTTCAGGATGTCTCGGGAATTGGAAGAGAGAGAACAGGAACTAAAAATGGCACATCAGAGGGAGTCTGGCTAAGTTGAGGACAGGCCATGGGAGAAAGTGTCATCCATAGTCTACTACAGTCTGTCATCCTATGGGTTGTTAAGAACATTTCCGGTAGATACCCTCAAGTTGCTGATAGCAAACGATCCTTGGTCATTTTTCCCCATTTATAATATTTCTGATGAGGCATCTCCTGGAGAGGATTCTTCTCAGTAGGTCACTGCAGTGGGGAGGTAGGAAATCCAACCTCCAACTGGTACCCACATTAACCGTGGTCCCTGTGAAATAGTTTTTTAAAGCACACAGAAGCTTCAAAAACACAGGGTTTATGGTTTTCATTTTTCTGTTTGATTACTACTTCCTCTTTTCTCCTTTCTCATTTTCTTTGAATAGAAACGAAGTAGAAGCTATTTTTTTTTTCCCGAGAGCATTATGTTGTGGTCACATAATCTTATAATACGTACCAGAAAGCGGATAATTTGCTACTATAAAAATAAACCATAAAGAAATAGAGCAGATAATGGAAAATCATAGCATGGAAGAGGCACAAAGGACCTGGGTGATTTCAAAGTTCCTCTTCTATGTTTTGAATTCTGGAAACTTCAGCTCAGAGAAGCAATGTAGCTTTCTGATAGAAACAGAGGCAAGGTTATAAACCAGGTCTCCTGTCCCTAGACCACTATCCTTTGTTTTGGTTCCAACATATGTTCATATTCTTTGCCTGATCATATGCTTACACAATAGTTTGTATATTACTGTCATTTTCTAAAAATAACAAACCTTACATTTTTATTACTTTTAATCAATCTAAGTTTTATTTTTTCTATTTTCTATTTTCCTACACATCTAAAATCTTGATAATAATCCTGTTTAATCATTAGGATGATAATAAAAATAAAATAATAGCAGTCCTTTATCAAGTACAATTATTGCATTCTAATAGATTTACAGGATTAATATTATAGTCCTGATTAAAAAGAAGAGGAAACTGAAGCACAAAGAGTTTAAACAACTTTACCACTTTAAAAACACCTGTTGTTGACTCTTCCTTAAAATGGATTGTTTTCTCATATGGTTTGTTGTTGTTGTTGTTTTTGAGACAGAGTCTTGCTCTGTTGTCCAGGCTGGAATGCAGTGACACGATCTCAGCTCACCACAACCTCCACATGGGTTCACGCAATTCTGCTGCCTCAGCCTCCCAAGTAGCTGGGACTATAGGCTCATGCCATCACGCCCAGCTAATTTTTGCATTTTCAGTAGAAACAGGGTTTCACCATGTTGGCCAGGGTGGTCTTGAACTCCTGACCTCAAGTGATCCACCCGCCTCGTCCTTCCAAAGCACTGGGATTACAGGTGTGAGCCACTGCTCCTGGCCAGTTTGTTGTTTTTGGTTGTGATTTAGTGACCTCTCCATCCCCACCCGTCTCCCCAAACGTCACAGTCTCTCTTGACCTGGTTGGTGGGCATATTTCTGATGTGTGGTTTTGCATTCTACTTCTTGGAGTGCTTTAGAGATTCCCCTTTTACAGATTAAGTATGACTTTAATTTTTTGGCTGTGGATTCCCATGCAATGTAGATAGCATAAACTTGGAACTGTCACTCATCTGCGGCACAAACTTGGTATTTATTTTCAAACTCAGGAATTGTTTTTTTCTGGTACTCAGAACCCCAGGGAGATGACAAGACACTGTCATTTCCTGGTTCTGTGGGCAGAATGTTCTAGTTCTCCTTTAACCAAGGGGTTATAGGGGTTAGTGGTATCATTTTTATACAAGGACCTCAGTTTCAACTCCCTGCCTCAAGTGAGACAAAGGCCAAATATCATATTCTGTGTGGACACTAACACCATAGCCCCTAGGACCTTAATTAAGGATCTCATATGTCCTTGGCCAACAACAATTTAGTCTGTGCATTTTCCATTCAGCTTTTAGTATTCTACTAAATTTGGGTATCTGGAGATCTCCCCCTTCTTCCTCTCAAATTCTAGTATGGATTTTTCGTTTATTGTTATGTTTTTATTTA
>NW_012119932.1:8865818-8877352 GCF_000951035.1 Colobus angolensis palliatus | reverse complement strand
GACCTCCTTGGCTCAGTCAATCCTCCTGCCTCAGCCTCTCGAGTAGCTGGGACTACAGGCACATGCCATCATGCCTAGCTAATTTTATAAAATTTTCTGTAAAGATAGGGACTCACTATGTTGCCCAGGCTGGTCTTGAACTCCTGGGCTCAAGCCATTCTGCCACCTTGGACTCCCAAAGTGCTGGGATTACAGGCATGAGCCACTATGCCTGGCCATTTCTGTGTATTTGGAGTATGGGAGAAGGAGGAACAATGCTGAATCATGCTGCCTGAAGTTTGAAAAGTGGTCTCCTATGACCAAATGATGTCGCTTTATACCCATCTTCTAGTATTGTCTTCCATAGGCAACTAGGCTTGCGCTTCCCCAAATTCTTTCCTGTGGTTACCTATTCTAAAACTGGTATCTTAGCCATTCTGTTCAGTTTCCTCAGTGAACATTTCATAAATAGTTTTTGTTGCAGGATACATTAGAAGCAGGATACATTAGAAGGGCACAGGATTGCCCCCAATTATGTGCATAATTTGCCGTAAGAGGAATGATGTACTACTGTTTCTTTTATTCGTTTATGTATATAATTTTTATTGCATTTCAGATTCTTCAGAGTTGTGTTCTTTAGACATTCCTATTGTTTATCCAATAGTTTCATGATAGAAAAAGTATTAAAATAATATTTTCTAAGGCCGGGCACAGTGGCCAGGTGTGGTGGCATGTGCCTGTAATCCCAGCTACTCCGGAGGCTGAGGCAGGAGAATTGCTTGAACCTGGGAGGCGGAGGTTGCAATGAGCCAAGATTGCACCATTGCATTCCAGCCTGGGCAACAAGAGCAAATAATAATAATAATAATATTTTATACTATATATGCATGAACTCTGCTCATTTATTCATTGCTTGATAACATTAATAGGGCTGGAAAAAACATCACTTTTACTGCTATATGATTGGACATACGCTTTCAACATTTGCAGAAGCAAACCAAACCTGTAATAATGAGAATGCTTATTTAACAACTATTGAAGACAGGTATGTGACTATTTTAATTTCATTTAAAAATATGTCAAATAGAAAAAAGTTTCAGAAAAGCCCAAGTATGAATGTACTCTAAATTTCTGAGTATACTATGTGTGATCTTGAGGTATGATTTGTAAAGGTAGAAACATTAAAAATAATACTCTTATTTGGATTCCTCGTTGCAAACATTATAAACCGTTTTTGCTAAATTTCGTAATATAAAGCAACATTCAGAACAGTTTACAAATAATAATCTGGTAAATGTAGTTTATAGAGCTAACTTTTTAATGATCCATTATATGTTGAATTTTTTAAAGCCGGAAAGTAACTAAAAGTTACCAGCTCAAAATCACGTTATATCTTTACCACTCTGTCCACCAAAAAAGAAGGCAAAGAGATTTACTGAATAATTCATTCATTCTTTCCATTCTTCCATTCTTTGCTTTGCTAGGTTGACAGACTCATCGGTCAGGAAAATCACATGGACATAGAGAAGTTTATGTAATTTTTTATCTCTACGGTCCCATCTATTTTTAAGATTTATTTATTTATTCTTCACCTACTCTACGCAAATCTCTAGATTAGCCACAGAAGAAAGTTTCCAGAAATGGAGAAGTATCTATTTCACTTGCAGTAAAGAAGTAACAAAATTATAGAGTTTTAGTACAATAAGTTATATTTACTGGAGTTTCGAGGCAGACCGAATAACATGTAGGGGATACTGTTGATATTAAAAATCTTTGGATAAAAATGAGAGATGTCATAACCTTTCATAGTTTTTATAAAAGAACTGTATTTCTATCCACATGCTGCTTTCATGTATAATGAAATGTCTAATATATGGTAGTAGCACCCTAATACGATGCTGACATCTGAAACTCAGAACATAGGTACTTTTTATCTTCTGTGAGTGAGGTGAGCTGCTCACCTTTAGGTACCATGAGATCATACTCTGGTCTGCACTATAATTGATCTTTTGGTCTACTGGACTATTATGTACATGATTTCACTATATTTTACATTTATTTTTCCTTATGTATCTTCTGTGATATTTATCCTCAAGAGTTCACTAACTCTGTTGTTAAATATGGTTTAGAGACATTTAAGGAAACTAAATCGAGTTTGGAACTTTTAATTTTTTTGGTTTGTTTTGTTTAGGGAATAAAATTATTTACACTATGGTCAAATAAAATGTTGTATTGCTGTTAGGTTTCTCTGTATTCTCTTCCTGCTCTCTCGGAAGTCATCTACAACTCTCTTCGTTCCTGGAAACTTCAGACAACATTTGTCTTTTTCTCGAAAGACAGATTTTTGCCTATGTTGCTGCCTCCATTGTTTTGTTTGTCATTTCAGACACATTTTTGGTGCCTTGTCAACCAAATTTTTTTGTTCCCAGATTAATGCCAAATGCACAGACAAGAATCCAAAAGGAGAGACAGTGTTGGAATTCATGATTCTGCTTCTCATTCTTTCTGGAGATTGAGTCTCTGCTTCTCTATACGTCTTGATAATTTTCTCTTTTGTTTCAGAGCTGAGATATAAGAGAATAAAATTGAGTGGGGAAATTCATGCAGATTTTTCCATGGGTATTATCCTTGATAACGTTACTAACCTTGAACTTGTTTAATCAATAATTCAGTAGAACTATTTGAAGAGTGGACTGATTTTTTAAAACACTGTATTTTAAAACGCAATAGTTTTCTTCTTTGTATTCTCAAAATTCTCTGATATTTTTAGAAGAGGCAGAGGGGCTGGCGAGGGCTAGAGGGAGTTGGTTTGAGTATATCTGAATGATTTTATATACTCAGCTATATGGTATTTTTCTATCATAAGCTCACATTTCCTTAGTGAAAATGTGTATAATGTAGATGGCATATGGATATAACACAATATATTTGAATTACCAATTCAATTATAGCTGAAACATGGAACTGAGATAGTTTTCATATTGATAATTTTGAAAACTGGCATAAATGTTTTGAACACTGAATTGAATGTTAATTCTTCTTTTTAAAGATATGAACAAGCATTCCTGACTAGTTTCGTTGGTTTAAGGCCTGAAAAATATTTCTGGACAGGACTTTCAGATATACAAACCAAAGGAACTTTTCAATGGACCATCGAGGAAGAGGTTCGGTTCACCCACTGGAATTCGGATATGCCAGGTATGGACAGCGCTTAGGTTGAGGGTTGCGTTCACCCTACGAATCCGTTGGATAAAGTCTGTTATTCCTCCGGGTACCTCTCCAAATAGACTAGGTAAATTAATCATGCTTTTAGTAACAGTTTATGTTTCATTCTCTTTTTGTTTTTTCTTTTCTTCTCCCCTCCTCCCCCAAAATTTCCCAATAAGTTCAGTGTTCTAAAGAAAAAAGGAAGAAAAGTTTGCTAGGTATCTTGCTAGTTTATCTGGTACTGGTCTACTTAAAACCTATTCATGAAATTCTCAGTGGTCACAAATGTTTCAAATGGTTGATTTCTTTTTTTTTTTTTTTGAGACAGAGCCTCATTCGGTGGCCCAGGCTGGAGTGCAGTGGCACCATCTTGGCTAAGTGCAACCTCAACCTTCCAGGTTCAAGCAATTCTCGTGCCTCAGCCTCCTGAGTAGCTGGGACCACAGGCATGTACCACCACGCCTGGTTAATTTTTGTATTTTTAGTAGAAACGGGGTTTCACCATGTTGGCCAGGCTGGTCTCGAACTCCTGGCCTCAAGTGATCTACTTGCCTCGGCCTCGCAAAGTGCTAGGGTTACAGGAGTGAGCCACTGTGCCTGTCCTGGTTGACTTATTTCTGAAAACCTAAAACTATATTAAATGGACATAAAACTTTTCAGTGCAATTAGGAGTTGAAATATTGGAGTGCTTGGGTAGTGCAGCAAAGGACATTGCTCATGCAGAACTCGTTATTTCCGTATCTTCCATGTGCTACCATGTTTAGTCTTTTATTTGCCTTGGATTTTATTTTATCCTGATAAAAACCCTGCCAGTTACCTGGCTTCAGTATCTTCATTTAAAAGAAGTGGAGGTCAGACGTGGTGGCTGTAATCCCAACACTTTGGGAGGAGGAGGCGGGAAGATCACCTGAGGTCAGGAGTTCGAGACTAGCCTGGCCAACATAGTGAAACCCCATCTCTACTAAAAATACAAAAATTAGCCAAGTGCAGTGGTGTATGCCTGTAATCCTAGCTACTTGGGAGGCTGAGGCAGGAGAATCACTTGAATCTGAGAGACGGAGGTTGCAGTGAGCTGAGATTGTACCGTTGTACTCCAGCCTGGACGACAAGAGCAAAACTCCATTAAAAGAAAAAAAAAAAGTGGAAACTGAGACTCAGGAAGTTTATGTGACTAGAAAGTTTCCAAGCATGGATTTACACTACTCTGTGTCATCCCCAAATCTGTGCTACTTACACTCGCACCACCCTGCCTGCCTCTCTCTATATTTTGATTTACCTTCTCTAATAAGATGTAAGTTGTTTCTGAAATAGTCTCTGAAAGATTCTTTGACTTTTTATACAGTGGTATCACTAGCACACAACATTGTTTAGTATGACCACACACAGAGAAATTTCAACATCCCTTATAGCAAATATTTCATTGTACTTGGGTGAAAAGCTAAAAAAATAATAGCTCAAGTCTATCAATTTACTACCTGACCTAATACGTCCTAATCGTCAGTGTTCTATAATTTGCATTCTCAGTTTTCAATAAGGGAAACAGATCAGTAACCTAAATAGTGTGATTCTTGTTTATGGAATTATTGAACTTTCTGAACCATGGCAAGATGTCAGCTGATTTAAAAAGTAACTGGATGGTGTATTAAGAGCTGAGTACATACTTTAAAAACACATCTTGGCAGTAGTGATAAGTCTTACTCTGTAAGTGAAACTGCTTAAGTTTGCCTGTGGTGTCATCCAGCAGCAGGATTCTGAGGAGTGAGCCCTGGAATGTCCTTAGGGAATAACAATGGTTGGAACTGGAACAGAACTCAGTTGCAACCATTGTCATGGTATATCCTTGATGGAAGGACGGTGGCTGGCCTCTTTGGCTGAGTTTACAGCTTCAGGAGGAGTGGGCAAGGAGCCTGGGGCTTGGGCCTGAGCATCAGGTCAACTGAACTGATTCTGATGGTTAACGGGACGCCATAGCCTCTGTAGTCATCTATTCCACAGTTACCAGGTTTTAACTGGGTGCTGCAAAGAGAAAGAGACAATCTTCGGAATCGCAGAAAACCCTTGAAGTGTCAGGGAATCAGCGATTTCAGAGAAAATATTCTAAAAAAGGTGTACCTACCTCCCCAGAACTTCATGTTCTTTAAAAGTCTAATAATAAAAAAAAATGACTTCATCCTAGCAGTGAGGAATCCTGATGCTTTCAAAGCTCTGTCTTAGTTAATTGCTATTTGGAAATAACCTTGACTGTAAGATAGAATTATAAACTATTCAGCTCAGTTCATCCTCATTTTGTTTTATGTACTTCTTTGTTAAAGCTGGCATTCCTAAAGCTCTATGAGGCAGGTCTTGGTATTTGCATTTGAAGAGGAGAAAGCAAGTTCAGAGTGTTTGAGTAACTTACCTAAAATCTCTAGTTGAGGTGTGTCTCATTTTGAAATCTGTGAAAAACTTTGGTCCTGGAAAATCTACGTGGACCTTAGTGGGAGGAAAAGAATCTTAAAGAATTAAAAAAGAAAGAAAGAAGGGAGAAAACCAAAAAGGGGAGGAAGGGAAGAAGGAAGGAAAGAGGGAAGGAAGGAAGGGAGGAAGGGAGGGAAGGAAGGGAGGGAAGGAGGGGAGGAAGGAACCAAAGGAAGAAAGAAGGGAAGAAGGAAGGGAAGAAGGAAGGAAAGAGGGAAGGAAGGAAGGGAGGAAGGGAGGGAAGGAAGGGAGGGAAGGAGGGGAGGAAGGAACCAAAGGAAGAAAGAAGGGAAGAAGGAAGGGAAGAAGGAAGGAAAGAGGGAAGGAAGGAAGGGAGGAAGGGAGGGAAGGAAGGGAGGGAAGGAGGGGAGGAAGGAACCAAAGGAAGAAAGAAGGGAAGAAGGAAGGGAAGAAGGAAGGAAAGAGGGAAGGAAGGAAGGGAGGAAGGGAGGGAAGGAAGGGAGGGAAGGAGGGGAGGAAGGAACCAAAGGAAGAAAGAAGGGAAGAAGGAAGGGAAGAAGGAAGGAAAGAGGGAAGGAAGGAAGGGAGGAAGGGAGGGAAGGAAGGGAGGGAAGGAGGGGAGGAAGGAACCAAAGGAAGAAAGAAGGGAAGAAGGAAGGGAAGAAGGAAGGAAAGAGGGAAGGAAGGAAGGGAGGAAGGGAGGGAAGGAAGGGAGGGAAGGAGGGGAGGAAGGAACCAAAGGAAGAAAGAAGGGAAGAAGGAAGGGAAGAAGGAAGGAAAGAGGGAAGGAAGGAAGGGAGGAAGGGAGGGAAGGAAGGGAGGGAAGGAGGGGAGGAAGGAACCAAAGGAAGAAAGAAGGGAAGAAGGAAGGGAAGAAGGAAGGAAAGAGGGAAGGAAGGAAGGGAGGAAGGGAGGGAAGGAAGGGAGGGAAGGAGGGGAGGAAGGAACCAAAGGAAGAAAGAAGGGAAGAAGGAAGGGAAGAAGGAAGGAAAGAGGGAAGGAAGGAAGGGAGGAAGGGAGGGAAGGAAGGGAGGGAAGGAGGGGAGGAAGGAACCAAAGGAAGAAAGAAGGGAAGAAGGAAGGGAAGAAGGAAGGAAAGAGGGAAGGAAGGAAGGGAGGAAGGGAGGGAAGGAAGGGAGGGAAGGAGGGGAGGAAGGAACCAAAGGAAGAAAGAAGGGAAGAAGGAAGGGAAGAAGGAAGGAAAGAGGGAAGGAAGGAAGGGAGGAAGGGAGGGAAGGAAGGGAGGGAAGGAGGGGAGGAAGGAACCAAAGGAAGAAAGAAGGGAAGAAGGAAGGGAAGAAGGAAGGAAAGAGGGAAGGAAGGAAGGGAGGAAGGGAGGGAAGGAAGGGAGGGAAGGAGGGGAGGAAGGAACCAAAGGAAGAAAGAAGGGAAGAAGGAAGGGAAGAAGGAAGGAAAGAGGGAAGGAAGGAAGGGAGGAAGGGAGGGAAGGAAGGGAGGGAAGGAGGGGAGGAAGGAACCAAAGGAAGAAAGAAGGGAAGAAGGAAGGGAAGAAGGAAGGAAAGAGGGAAGGAAGGAAGGGAGGAAGGGAGGGAAGGAAGGGAGGGAAGGAGGGGAGGAAGGAACCAAAGGAAGAAAGAAGGGAAGAAGGAAGGGAAGAAGGAAGGAAAGAGGGAAGGAAGGAAGGGAGGAAGGGAGGGAAGGAAGGGAGGGAAGGAGGGGAGGAAGGAACCAAAGGAAGAAAGAAGGGAAGAAGGAAGGGAAGAAGGAAGGAAAGAGGGAAGGAAGGAAGGGAGGAAGGGAGGGAAGGAAGGGAGGGAAGGAGGGGAGGAAGGAACCAAAGGAAGAAAGAAGGGAAGAAGGAAGGGAAGAAGGAAGGAAAGAGGGAAGGAAGGAAGGGAGGAAGGGAGGGAAGGAAGGGAGGGAAGGAGGGGAGGAAGGAACCAAAGGAAGAAAGAAGGGAAGAAGGAAGGGAAGAAGGAAGGAAAGAGGGAAGGAAGGAAGGGAGGAAGGGAGGGAAGGAAGGGAGGGAAGGAGGGGAGGAAGGAACCAAAGGAAGAAAGAAGGGAAGAAGGAAGGGAAGAAGGAAGGAAAGAGGGAAGGAAGGAAGGGAGGAAGGGAGGGAAGGAAGGGAGGGAAGGAGGGGAGGAAGGAACCAAAGGAAGAAAGAAGGGAAGAAGGAAGGGAAGAAGGAAGGAAAGAGGGAAGGAAGGAAGGGAGGAAGGGAGGGAAGGAAGGGAGGGAAGGAGGGGAGGAAGGAACCAAAGGAAGAAAGAAGGGAAGAAGGAAGGGAAGAAGGAAGGAAAGAGGGAAGGAAGGAAGGGAGGAAGGGAGGGAAGGAAGGGAGGGAAGGAGGGGAGGAAGGAACCAAAGGAAGAAAGAAGGGAAGAAGGAAGGGAAGAAGGAAGGAAAGAGGGAAGGAAGGAAGGGAGGAAGGGAGGGAAGGAAGGGAGGGAAGGAGGGGAGGAAGGAACCAAAGGAAGAAAGAAGGGAAGAAGGAAGGGAAGAAGGAAGGAAAGAGGGAAGGAAGGAAGGGAGGAAGGGAGGGAAGGAAGGGAGGGAAGGAGGGGAGGAAGGAACCAAAGGAAGAAAGAAGGGAAGAAGGAAGGGAAGAAGGAAGGAAAGAGGGAAGGAAGGAAGGGAGGAAGGGAGGGAAGGAAGGGAGGGAAGGAGGGGAGGAAGGAACCAAAGGAAGAAAGAAGGGAAGAAGGAAGGGAAGAAGGAAGGAAAGAGGGAAGGAAGGAAGGGAGGAAGGGAGGGAAGGAAGGGAGGGAAGGAGGGGAGGAAGGAACCAAAGGAAGAAAGAAGGGAAGAAGGAAGGGAAGAAGGAAGGAAAGAGGGAAGGAAGGAAGGGAGGAAGGGAGGGAAGGAAGGGAGGGAAGGAGGGGAGGAAGGAACCAAAGGAAGAAAGAAGGGAAGAAGGAAGGGAAGAAGGAAGGAAAGAGGGAAGGAAGGAAGGGAGGAAGGGAGGGAAGGAAGGGAGGGAAGGAGGGGAGGAAGGAACCAAAGGAAGAAAGAAGGGAAGAAGGAAGGGAAGAAGGAAGGAAAGAGGGAAGGAAGGAAGGGAGGAAGGGAGGGAAGGAAGGGAGGGAAGGAGGGGAGGAAGGAACCAAAGGAAGAAAGAAGGGAAGAAGGAAGGGAAGAAGGAAGGAAAGAGGGAAGGAAGGAAGGGAGGAAGGGAGGGAAGGAAGGGAGGGAAGGAGGGGAGGAAGGAACCAAAGGAAGAAAGAAGGGAAGAAGGAAGGGAAGAAGGAAGGAAAGAGGGAAGGAAGGAAGGGAGGAAGGGAGGGAAGGAAGGGAGGGAAGGAGGGGAGGAAGGAACCAAAGGAAGAAAGAAGGGAAGAAGGAAGGGAAGAAGGAAGGAAAGAGGGAAGGAAGGAAGGGAGGAAGGGAGGGAAGGAAGGGAGGGAAGGAGGGGAGGAAGGAACCAAAGGAAGAAAGAAGGGAAGAAGGAAGGGAAGAAGGAAGGAAAGAGGGAAGGAAGGAAGGGAGGAAGGGAGGGAAGGAAGGGAGGGAAGGAGGGGAGGAAGGAACCAAAGGAAGAAAGAAGGGAAGAAGGAAGGGAAGAAGGAAGGAAAGAGGGAAGGAAGGAAGGGAGGAAGGGAGGGAAGGAAGGGAGGGAAGGAGGGGAGGAAGGAACCAAAGGAAGAAAGAAGGGAAGAAGGAAGGGAAGAAGGAAGGAAAGAGGGAAGGAAGGAAGGGAGGAAGGGAGGGAAGGAAGGGAGGGAAGGAGGGGAGGAAGGAACCAAAGGAAGAAAGAAGGGAAGAAGGAAGGGAAGAAGGAAGGAAAGAGGGAAGGAAGGAAGGGAGGAAGGGAGGGAAGGAAGGGAGGGAAGGAGGGGAGGAAGGAACCAAAGGAAGAAAGAAGGGAAGAAGGAAGGGAAGAAGGAAGGAAAGAGGGAAGGAAGGAAGGGAGGAAGGGAGGGAAGGAAGGGAGGGAAGGAGGGGAGGAAGGAACCAAAGGAAGAAAGAAGGGAAGAAGGAAGGGAAGAAGGAAGGAAAGAGGGAAGGAAGGAAGGGAGGAAGGGAGGGAAGGAAGGGAGGGAAGGAGGGGAGGAAGGAACCAAAGGAAGAAAGAAGGGAAGAAGGAAGGGAAGAAGGAAGGAAAGAGGGAAGGAAGGAAGGGAGGAAGGGAGGGAAGGAAGGGAGGGAAGGAGGGGAGGAAGGAACCAAAGGAAGAAAGAAGGGAAGAAGGAAGGGAAGAAGGAAGGAAAGAGGGAAGGAAGGAAGGGAGGAAGGGAGGGAAGGAAGGGAGGGAAGGAGGGGAGGAAGGAACCAAAGGAAGAAAGAAGGGAAGAAGGAAGGGAAGAAGGAAGGAAAGAGGGAAGGAAGGAAGGGAGGAAGGGAGGGAAGGAAGGGAGGGAAGGAGGGGAGGAAGGAACCAAAGGAAGAAAGAAGGGAAGAAGGAAGGGAAGAAGGAAGGAAAGAGGGAAGGAAGGAAGGGAGGAAGGGAGGGAAGGAAGGGAGGGAAGGAGGGGAGGAAGGAACCAAAGGAAGAAAGAAGGGAAGAAGGAAGGGAAGAAGGAAGGAAAGAGGGAAGGAAGGAAGGGAGGAAGGGAGGGAAGGAAGGGAGGGAAGGAGGGGAGGAAGGAACCAAAGGAAGAAAGAAGGGAAGAAGGAAGGGAAGAAGGAAGGAAAGAGGGAAGGAAGGAAGGGAGGAAGGGAGGGAAGGAAGGGAGGGAAGGAGGGGAGGAAGGAACCAAAGGAAGAAAGAAGGGAAGAAGGAAGGGAAGAAGGAAGGAAAGAGGGAAGGAAGGAAGGGAGGAAGGGAGGGAAGGAAGGGAGGGAAGGAGGGGAGGAAGGAACCAAAGGAAGAAAGAAGGGAAGAAGGAAGGGAAGAAGGAAGGAAAGAGGGAAGGAAGGAAGGGAGGAAGGGAGGGAAGGAAGGGAGGGAAGGAGGGGAGGAAGGAACCAAAGGAAGAAAGAAGGGAAGAAGGAAGGGAAGAAGGAAGGAAAGAGGGAAGGAAGGAAGGGAGGAAGGGAGGGAAGGAAGGGAGGGAAGGAGGGGAGGAAGGAACCAAAGGAAGAAAGAAGGGAAGAAGGAAGGGAAGAAGGAAGGAAAGAGGGAAGGAAGGAAGGGAGGAAGGGAGGGAAGGAAGGGAGGGAAGGAGGGGAGGAAGGAACCAAAGGAAGAAAGAAGGGAAGAAGGAAGGGAAGAAGGAAGGAAAGAGGGAAGGAAGGAAGGGAGGAAGGGAGGGAAGGAAGGGAGGGAAGGAGGGGAGGAAGGAACCAAAGGAAGAAAGAAGGGAAGAAGGAAGGGAAGAAGGAAGGAAAGAGGGAAGGAAGGAAGGGAGGAAGGGAGGGAAGGAAGGGAGGGAAGGAGGGGAGGAAGGAACCAAAGGAAGAAAGAAGGGAAGAAGGAAGGGAAGAAGGAAGGAAAGAGGGAAGGAAGGAAGGGAGGAAGGGAGGGAAGGAAGGGAGGGAAGGAGGGGAGGAAGGAACCAAAGGAAGAAAGAAGGGAAGAAGGAAGGGAAGAAGGAAGGAAAGAGGGAAGGAAGGAAGGGAGGAAGGGAGGGAAGGAAGGGAGGGAAGGAGGGGAGGAAGGAACCAAAGGAAGAAAGAAGGGAAGAAGGAAGGGAGGAAGGAAGGAGGGAGGGAGAGAGGGGAACAGTAAACTAATATTTTTGCCATTATGGTGAATTTGATAATATAAAATATTTTATCATTAAATGCCTGTGTGTGGGGCACTTTGCCAAATGTTAGAAATGTAGCATTAAAAACCCTCCAACATTTGAGATCATTTTGGGTTGGGGTTGTAGACCAGACAAATAAAAATCAAACTGATTCAAAACAGCACAGACCAGTTGCTGAATGCCCCTGGCATGGCTGGCTGTATCTCCTCGTCACGTGCAGGTTTCACCACATCGCTGATACTCGGTTCTGAGTGCCTTCTGCGAGCATGGCAGGCCTTCGGCAGGCACTTGTCAAGTGAATTCTGCTTTATATATTTAATACAGGGCGAAAGCCAGGGT
>NW_012119932.1:8859390-8865174 GCF_000951035.1 Colobus angolensis palliatus | reverse complement strand
CTCCTCCTCCTCCTCCTCCTTCTTTCTCTCTCTTTCTCTCCCCTTCTTTTTCTTTCTCCAATGGGGTCTTGCTCTGTCATCTAGGCTGGAATACAGTGGTACAGTCATGGCTCACTGCAGCCTCAAACTTCTGGGCTCAAGTGGTTCTCCCACCTAAGCCTCCCAAGTAGCTACAAGTATGCACCACCATGCCTATCTAATTTTTAAAATCTTCTTTTAAATAAAAATGGGTCTCACTATGTTGCCCGGGCTAGTCTCAAACTCCTGGCATCAACTGATCCTCCCACACAGACCTCCAAAAGCTCTGGAATTACAGGCATGAGCCACTGCACCCAGCCTTTTTTTGTCTTGATAGAAATTTCTGTTTCCTGTCACACTGTTGTATTGCAATTCATTTTTTTCCATGCTCTTGAGCCCAAGTTTTAGCTAACAAAATTGATAAAGTGTTCTACAATAATGCCACAGAGGTATTCTAAAGCGAGTACTCCCTTTTTCTGATTTAACCCTGATGATTATAATGATGGGTGAGGAAAGGAAATGATAGGTTGGGGCACATGGCTTTTCAATGCCCATTAAATGGCAATTCAGTATTCTACCACTATTTAATACATTCATAGTTTAGGCCATTCGTTTCCTCTTTATGCAATCAAATTCACTAAAGCCAACAACCAGACAAAAAAAGAAACCCAGAAAATAACAAACAAAAACCCCAATGAATGAAGGATTTGGGTCTTTTACTCTCTCTCTTTTATAAGTCACATCCTTTCTAGAGAAAGTTAGACTTAGCCAAATACAGAAATGTACCTACTATATTAGTCTGTTCTCACACTGCTATAAAGATACTGCCTGAGACTGGGTAATTTAAAAAGGAAAGAGGTTGAATTGACTCCCAGTTTCACATGGTTGGAGAGGCCTCAGGAAACTTAGCATCATGGTGGAAGGGGAAGCAAGCACCTTATTCACAGGGTGGCAGGACAGAGAAGACCATTTGAGAGTGTAGGAGAAGCTACTACTTGTAAAACCATCAGATCTTCTGAGAAGTCATTCACAAGAACAGCATGGGGGAAACTGCCTTCATCCTCCACTTCCCTCCCTCAATGTGGGGATTGTAGGTCCCTCCTTCGACATGTGGGGATTACAGTTTGAGATGAGATTTGGGTGGGGACACAGAGTCAAACCGTATTACCTACCTACTGCTTAATGATACTGTTTTCTAATAGTCCTGCTCCCTGTACTTCTTTTATTCAATCCCTTTGAATGGCGTAGAGCCGTGACATGCCCTGTAACACAGTTTGGCAAGGCTGATAAAGAATTTGCATCAGGATGAGGCTATGTAGTCTTTCCTAACTCAAGAGGAGTATGGTTAATTGAGCTGGTCACTCCCACTAATAGAAATAGGAATCCAGAAAGTCTTCAGTCCAGATTGGCCATCAGATTTAATAACACAATTTACACAGAAGGCGGTGTATTGGGCTAAGACAGAAGAGATTTGTAAATGGATTATTTGAGGACTAACACAAAGAAAATCAAGTATTTTATTGTGACCTCTGGAAACTTTTGAGTTACTACACAAAGGCCGGATTCATCTTATTCCTAGCCTTCGCCTGAGGATGTTAGGCTATGGAGATTTATTGCAGTTTTTCGAGAGAATCAGCAGTTTTACCCAGAGCTGAGAAGTGAACCAGGGGCTTCAGTAGAGAGAATTTTCAGGTGGATGTTCAACAAATCAAAACATGTGCTTGACTAGAAATTAGGTGGTTTTAGAGGTACTTGGGGTAGGATTTGTCACACCTTATTAATGAAATTCAGCTGATAGTAAATTTAGTTAAAAAAATAAAATCTTATATCATAGTCCAGCAAGTTGAGGCATCATAGGAGTCTGGGATATACTGATGTGGATACTTTTACTTAAACACCTTTGTCCAGATAGCTTGAGTCAAGTTAGGGTCAAAGTGAAGGTTGTCTTCGGCTGCTTAATGACAACTTGGGCAACCATAGTGCCTTGGAAGAAAATTTTTTTTCCCATAAGCCTGTGATGTGGGGGCCATAACTCATGAGGACCAATGCATGAGAATTAGAAAAGTCAATGGCCACAAATACCTCCTTTCTATTTGCATACTGGTGGGTATGTCCCAGACTGTCACTGTTGACTGCATTTCACTATTCTCTCTGCAGTCCTCTGAATATTATGACCCAATTCCTAAACCATATAATCTTTTAAATTTAATTTAGCTCATAACTCCCTGCCAGATGGGTGTCTGTGGTTGCATGTGCTTCAGTAGCTCTTGAAATGTACAACCACAATGAAAAATACAAGGCGGTATTGAAGGACATCACCAACAAAATGTTGAAACGTTGCCAGGTTATTCATTGTTTAAGCTGAACACAATAACTAACTGTGCACAGTTTTAGGAAAGTTATTTTCCTTAAAATTCTTCTTATTCATGTTTACTTTCTTTGTATCCAAAGCTTCTTTCATTTTTTTTCAAAAAGCTTCTTTCATTTTTTTCCATCTCAATGCCACTTTTTACACTTAACCAAATTAATCTTGTCTTCTACAAAGAGCTGTATAAGTAACCCATATGCCTAAAGTTCCTAAGATTTTCATCTAATTTCTCTTATGCTACAAAATAATTTTATTTTCTAAGGTTTTCTCAACAAAATAATCCCCCAAGTTTTGTTTACCCAACTATTCACTCATAAACTGATTTTAAAGCGAAAGAATTACATTGTTTTGGGTCATTACAATGTTTTGTTTTTCTGTAAGTGAACTCTCATCAAAAGTAAATAATTATTTCTCTTAATTTGATAAACTACAAAGTGTAAAATAATTTTTGTAACCATATCATCATCAGCTGTATGCAAAAGGAAAACATGAGAAGAAAACGTGGTTTGAATCTCGAGATTTTTGTCGAGCTCTGGGTGGAGACTTAGCTAGCATTAATAACAAAGAGGAACAGCAAACGATTTGGCGATTAATAACGTAAGTGGTATTTTTATGGATTACTCCTTTTTGTTATCTAGTTGGTGTTTATGAAGTTGAGAAAATTTGTCTGTTTCTGAAATTGTTGTCTCAGGATGCTAGTTTGAGCACCTGTATCATCTCCAAAATCTGTGGGCCCTGTTTGATCTAGTTTTACTTTCAAATCCTTTAATTTTATAAGTGTAAATTCTGCTATGACTTGCTCTATAAAAGTTCGAGATGCTTAATACATACTTATCTTTCAATACTATACAATTATTTACTCTCAGGCAGTGGCCTGTTTTTAAGATATTTGTGGGATATACCAAAATGCACATCTATTGCATAAGTCTTCTATTTAGCTGTTAAATCTCTTTACTTGTGTACTATTAATTTATGTTTTGGCGGTAACTTTCAAATGTGGTTAGTCCTCATAAGTTACTGGACTTGCTTCATGCAATAGCATATGCTTGCTTTATGTTTTGGATTTCATAGAGCTAGTGGAAGCTACCACGAACTGTTTTGGTTGGGACTGACATATGGAAGCCCTTCAGAAGGCTTTACTTGGAGTGATGGTTCTCCTGTGAGTAATTTCACTTACTATATAAGTTTCTTACTTTATCGTGTATTTATTTTGATGTTGTCTTTTTATTTAATCCAAACTTTTAGTAAGACAGGCCATTATGATAGCCACTATCCTGCCATGCAAAGTTGATGCGCAGGTAAACTTCCTAAAACTTGAATGTTTTATACCCTCTTACAGAACAATAGAAACGGAGACATTTTTGATATTCCCATTCATAATGATTAGGCCTCGTCGGACTTCTCCATTTCCAGGAATGAAGAAGTGAGAGCTTCTGGCATGTGCTGGCAATATTTAGAAGCCCTAGTCATCACAAGAAGTGATTTTGTATAATTTCAGTTCTACCTCTTAATTTCAGTTCTGCCTCTACCAGCAACTTTAATGAGGTGGTTTATTTGATGGCTTCATTGACCTTTGGGTTTTATATTTACATCTCTGGAAAACACATCACCGTGCTTAGTCCAAAACTCTGTGGGTTATGACTCCACACTGAAAACTCCATAGAGGTCCTAGACCCAGGGCCTCCATTTGTTTCTACTGTTCATTTTAGCAAAGTTTAGTAGCTCTGTTAGCAATATTTTCTGGGTCTTTTTCTTTTGCAAGAAGAATTAATTTTATTTCTTTATCCTACACATTTAATAAAGAGAAAAATTCCAAATAACACACTGAAATATTATCCTTTCCAATGGGTTGTAAAATTTAGGAACTCCCAATACTGAGAAGTGGAACTTTGTTGCCAAGTTTTTCCTATATATAAACCCCCATTTGCGTTCCTTGGATCCATTCTATTTAATAAGAGTAAAGAAAATGTTATAAAATTGTTATAATAATCAATTGTGTATGCTATTCAACATTGCAAGTTTCCGTGTGATGAAAGCTGTTTCTTTTCTACTCATGTTTGTGAACTGTGCTTTCAAAGCAAAGCTATTGTGAAAAAAAAAGTAAATTGATAAAACACTGCAAATATATCTTTCCTTTTCTGTTTGAATGAATGATTGGCGTTGGCTTGATACAAATGGTTAATGGTTGTAGTTTGATGTTTCTAATACAGGTTTCTTATGAAAATTGGGCTTATGGAGAACCTAATAATTATCAAAATGTTGAATACTGTGGTGAGCTGAAAGGAGATCCTAGTATGTCTTGGAATGATATTAATTGTGAACACCTTAACAACTGGATTTGCCAGATACAAAAAGGTATGATCACCTCTTCTCTCCTTTATCTCAGCTTGGTAGACTAACCTCCTGACACCCCAGTATCTTTCCTTTATTAGCAGAAGCAAACAAACAAAATAACAGAATCAGGGAACGGTCAGTGGCCATCATTGCATAGGAAAGCATGAAGTTGGTAAGCACAGATAAATGTGCCAAACGAACAGAGAAGATCAAAAGGCCACCCAGGAGTTCTGGGCAAGAGTCACATCCTCCCAAATAGTTCCCAAGAGCAGCTCTGATCCTGGCCCAGGTTCCATAGCAGTAGAAGTTTGTGGGTGTCCTAGGCCGTAAGCAGAATAATGCAAATGCAACCTCCGTTTTGGAATTTTCACCTTCTGACCTACGTTAATCATCAAATAGGCGAACATTTCCCGAAGTCTGAATATTCTAAGTATTGATTTCTCAGATAAATGTTCAACACAGTGAACAATCACCCTGGAGTGGCTTCTGATGCTATGAGCCCCACCATGTTATTGATGGTCAAACAATATACATGCTGACAGTCATTACCTGGGACTCAGAAAGTTCTACATATCCAAGTCAGGCTAGAGGATCCGAGTTCTAATGTTAAGAGAAACCAACACACCAACCGTCAAATAAACAAACCTACCCTTGAACCAAAATATACCTCAATACCTCTGTTGTAAATGGATAAATTGAACCACATTGCCCTCTGCTGTTGGGGAATCTTGGCAACCATTTCAGCTCTACAGCTGGAGATGCCTTCCTGCTTTGTTTATTTTCCATCCTCCAGCTTATTATTGCTTTCAAAGTTTCCAGAATAGAAGTTGTCAGTGGTGGTCCATTGTCCTTTAACGGTCTCTTAGCTACCAATGGCTAGTATCCTTTTTGCATTATTGTAGCTCTACTCTTGCAGATTTTAAATTCATTAACCCAAAAGCTAGGTAACCTGAGTCCCTTTATCAGCTTTCAACAAAATCCAGATATGTCATTAACTAATTGGAAAGAAAAATATTTCATTTAACTTTTAGTAAATCATACATTTAGAAAAAACAGATTTTCTT
>NW_012119932.1:8839841-8859340 GCF_000951035.1 Colobus angolensis palliatus | reverse complement strand
TCTCGGCCTCCCAAAGTGCTGGGACTACAGGCTTGAGCCACCGCGCCCGGCCAAAAAACAGATTTTCTTAAAGAAAATACATTTTCTATTTTATAAATATTTTATAAACAAACAGTTCACATTTAATCGTTTCAACTAATGAAATCATAAATAATTTCACAGATTATAAGATGTCTGACTGAAAAACGAACATCTGTTAAACACCTATTACATACCAATAACTCACGTGTTTTCACAAACTAATCTATTTGGTTTAGTTGACAAAATTAAGGCTAAATGATTGAAACCCAGGCTTGGGATTTGAAGCTAGGCTTTCTGATTCTAAAACTCATGTTCTTTTTTTTTTTTCCTTTCCTTTATATGATGCTACTTGTGCCTGAAAACTGTGGTGGCTGTAATTTCTGGTGGCTATGATTGCACCTGATTTGTTTAAGTCTTCACTTCTAATTCTCTTTTCCTTCATTCTGCTCTCCACAACATGATGTACAAATTGGAGAAAGAAAGGGAAGGGAAAAAACAGAACAACTAAGTTTTTAGCAATATTGACTCATGAAAATAGTGAATATAGAAGGAAATGTAATTAGCAGAAGTTTAAATACACTTTATTTCTGCTTTGCTCTTGTTTTACAGGACAAACACCAAAACCTGAGCCAACGCCAGCTCCTCAAGACAGTAGGTATTTTCTTATTTTCTGATCTCTGTACTGATAACCCTTTCCCTGCCTCTTTTTTTTTTTCCCAATGAAAAAATTACTTCCCCTAGGAAAGTAGAGGGCAGAAGTCCTTAATACCTATGAGTGAGAATGTCATGGAGGTTTGAGTCTTCCTCTCCAGAGAGAAGCTCATATGCACAAACATAAGGCATGTTAATACAGTTTCTCAAGGGTTCATGAATCAATTCCAAGGTCCTGAGTTCTTCTTCTTTAGCACATGTATTAGTGTCCCCTGGCTGCTGTAACCAGTTACCAGGAACTTGTTACCAGGCTTAAAATAACACGCAGTTACTCCCTTACAGTTCTGGAAGTCAGAAATCTGGAATCAATTTCACTGGGCCAAAATCCAAATGTTGGCAGGACCACGCTCCCGTTAGGGGCTCTAAGGGGAGAATCTCTTTCCTTGCCTTTATAAACCAGCATCTAGAGCTGCATTCTGTGAACTCATCTGCTCATGGCCCCTTCCTCCTTCAAAACCAGCAATGTAGCATCTTCTTCCAGTGATCACGTTGCCTCTTTCTCTTTTAGTCAAATGTCCCTCCGCCCCTCTGCATAAGAATACTTGTTATTACATTTAGGGCCTACTTAGACGATCCAGGATAACCCTCCCATCTCAAGATCCTAATTTAATCATGACTATAAAGTCCTATTTTCCATATAAGCTAACATTCATAGGTTCCAGGGGTTAGGAACTAGATATCTTTGGGGGCTTTTATTCAACCTACTGTAGCACACAACTATGGAACCCCATGTGTTGGAAAAGGCTGAGGGACCCACTTTATAGGTGAATTCCTTCTACCCGAAGTTTTTTGCTTTTTTTTTTTCTTCTTATACTGGGGTGAAAACTGCTTTCTCATAGTTCCCACTCCTTTGATCTAGAGTATTATGGGTGCATTGTATATAAATCCTCACAGCTATGCTATCGTATTGATGAGAGTGACACCCAGAGTTCTTTTACCCGGTAATGACATATGGGACTCAGCTGGGAATACAAAATGGGTCCTTTTTACTGGGTTGGTAGAAAGTAGATATTTTGGCTGAGGATTCAAATGTCTGTATTTGATGTGGACATTCTGCTGTTGTGGTCTCTCAGAGTTGCAGACACCTCTTGATATAGCAGCTCTATCCCTTTCACCTTTGCGTGCTACACACACCAGATTCTTGAATTTGTCTGTGTAAAATTCATGGCCTTTTCTCGTTAACCTTTCAGATCCACCAGTCACTGAAGATGGGTGGGTTATTTACAAAGACTACCAGTATTATTTCAGCAAAGAGAAGGAAACCATGGACAATGCACGAGCGTTTTGCAAGAGGAATTTTGGTGATCTTGTTTCTATTCAAAGTGAAAGTGAAAAGAAATTTCTATGGAAATATGTAAGAGCATCAATACATTTTTTAATGTTAACAGTTTTGGGGGGAACAGGTGGTGTTTGGTTGTATGGAAAAGTTCTTTAGTGGTGACTTCTGAGATTTTGGTACACCTGTCACCTGAGCAGTGTACACTCTACTGAATGTGTAGTCTTTTATCCCTCACCCCCTCTTACCTGTCCCCAAGTCCCCAAAGTCCATTGTATCATTCTTACGCCTTTGCATCCTCATAGCTTAGCTTCCACTTATGAGTGAGAATATACGATGTTTGGTTTTCCATTCCTGAGTTACTTCACTTAGAAAAATGGCCTCCAGTTCCATTCAGGTTGCTGCAAATGTCATTATTTCATTCCTGAGTAGTATTCCATAGTATGTATATACTACATTTTCTTTATCCACTTATTGGCTGATGGGCATTTAGGCTGGTTCCATATTTTTGCGATTGCAAATTGTGCCAATATTAAAAACGTCTGTGCAAATGTCTTTTTCATATAATGACTTATTTTCCTCTGGGTAGATATCCAGTAGTGGGATTGCTGGATCAAATTGTGTTTCTACTTTTAGTTCTTTGAGGAATCTCCATACTGTTTTGTAGAGTTGCTGTACTAGTTTACATTCCCACCAGCAAAGTAAAAGTGTTTCGTTTTCACCACATCCATGCCAACATCTATTATATTTTTATTTTTTTAATTATAGCCATTCTTGCAGGAGTAAGGTGGTGTCACATTGTGATTTTTGATTTACATTTCCCTGATAATTTGTGATGTTGAGCATTTTTTCATAGAGCATCATTGATTTAAGGATGGAACAGTAACATATGATAAACATAATGTCTACAATTGGTACCCCCAGCACAATTTCTAATTATGTGCTGAATTTGCACCTCCAAAGGTCAAGGTAAAGATGGAAATGCAGGAGGAGGAGGAGGTCATAACACAAGTTATGCCCTATTGTTTAAATATTTAGTGCAGAATTGCAGAACTCAGAATAATTTTTTTGTTTGTTTGTTTTGGAGACAGTGTCTCATTCTGTTGCCCCGGCTGGAGTACAGTGGCATGATCTTGGCTCACTGCAACCTCCGCCTACTGGGTTCAAGCAGTTCTCCTGCTTCAGCCTTCCGAACAGCTGGGACTACAGGTGCATACCACCATGCCTGGCTAATTTTTGTGTTTTTAGTAGAGACAGGGTTTCACCATATTGGCCGAGCTGATCTTGAACCCCTGACCCTAAGTGATCTGCCTGCCCTGGCCTCCCAAATTGCTGGGATTGCAGGCGTGAACCACTGTGGCCAGTCCCAGAACCATTTTTTAGCTTGGATTTTGTGACGATCCGTACTTGTTGGCCTTGAGTTCACTAATTTGATTTGCAAAGATTATAATTCTTAACTAGTTGTTATATGTCAGTCTTGGACCCTTTGTGTATCATATAGCTTAATTTTTAATTAAAAAATCTGGCTTACTTGGCCCAGATTGTTGGCCAACATATAACACAGTTTGATTATTTATTATAATCATCTTTCTTGGTTGTAACAAAATTGTGATACCATCGATATACCTATCACTGAAGGTATAATTTATTTTTATAATTTATTTTTTCCAAGAGTGCTTTGTTCAGTATCTTTCCGATTAAAATTCTTCATGGCCTCATTGCCAGAGAGGAGGTAACAGAGAGAAGCAGGAAAAAACAAGTTGAACAGTACTGAAATAATAAAAATGCATTTGATTTATAAAGGTACTAGAGTATACTCTGGCTTGCCATCATCTTGTCGATATAGCTTGCTTTGAAATTCTCAAGATGTTTGCTAATATTGTACAAATATATATATGAAAATCAAATATATCTATATATAGTGAAATAGTACATTATAATGAAATTAATACATTTTGGGGTTCCTTTCCTTGCTCATGATTATACATACTCTCCCAAGTTTGAAGAACAGATATATCCTCCTTGCTTATATGCAGATATAAATTATATATATGTAATATATACATAAAATATGTATAAAATCAATATTTAAATAATATATATGAAATAAATATATATGATAAATCTATATGTCAAATATATGTAGAAAATATATGTAATGTATATATAATATATATTATATTAGACATATCAATTCTCTCGCCTCAGCCTTCCAAGTAGATGAGACTACAGGTGTGCACCACCATCTCCCACAGGGTGATTATTTTTCATATATATATTTTGTATATATATTTGACATACAGATTTATTTTACATATATAACTACATTTATTACATTTATAATTATAAACATGATATGTTATAAACATATATGATAAATTATAAACATGTATAAAATAAATCTAATATATGATTCTTTTTATATAAAAAAGAAAAATTTGTGCACAATTTAATAACTTGAATTTGTAAAGCAAATGCCTTAAATCATTCTCTATAATATTAAATGCCTACAATAGTTACATTGTTGAAGACATTCTTTAAAACAAAGTAGCCAGTCAGGATTATAGGATTATGCATCAAAGAAAAGACTCTTGCTTTACAAATTCAAAGTATTAAATTGTGTGCATTTTTTTTTTATTTCTAGGAAGAACGTCATATAGAATGTCCTACATTTCTGTAGAAATTCCTCTCTAGAAAAGGTTTCGATTAGGCTGCCTCATTAATATGTACGTTTTGTTTAAGAACTTGCCGATTGTGTGATTCTAAATTAAATTATACGTAAACTTCCATGTTTCAGGTAAACAGAAATGATGCGCAGTCCGCGTATTTTATTGGTTTATTGATCAGCTTGGATAAAAAGTTTGCGTAAGTAAATCAAGCTGAAAACAACTCTGCGTGGGTTAGTGTTCTGACCAAAACCTGTGAGTTATTTTGAGATTTTTCTTTGTGGAATGCATTTTTAAAAATCCTACAGCATTCTCAGTTGAAATAGCAACTTTAAAAAAAGAATTCAAAATAATTCTATTAAATATTTTCAGCACTATAAATGCCAAACAAACAACTCAAAATTGGATTCAGTTTTGCAAAACTACGCTTTTCTTTGTTTTGAGATGTCATCATCTGTCAGTAAATCATCTACTAAAAAGTTGTTTTAGACATATACAAATACTGAACTTATTGAAAACATTGTAATCCCACCTGGGATGAGAACCTTGCTAACCTTGCTGCTGGGAACCACAGTATCCTTTCCTATTGCCCTGTTCCCAGCACACTTTCAAATTGCAGGAAATACTTTCCCTTTAAAAGAGTGATTGTCCCATTTTCTATTAGATATAGGAGCTAGAAAAAGCTGTAGGGACATGAGAAAATTAATACATTTAAGTTCTTTTTTCTTGTCCATTAATACATATGTCCTCTAGTGTTTGAAGGGCAGATATGTCCTCCTGGCTCACGTACAGATTTTTTTAGCCTCATGTATTCCAGGGGACTGCTGTTGTCATCTTTGAGCAATAGAGACCTAAATTCAAGGTCCTTGTTGTTGTTGTTATTATTATTATTATTATTATTATTATTATTATTATTATTATTTGAGACAGGTCTCGCTCTGTTGCCCAGGCTGGAGTGCAATGGGGTGATCACAGCTCACTGCAGCCTTGAAATCCTGGATTCAAGCAATCCTTCCATTTCAGCCTCCTAAGTAGCTGGGATGACAGACATGCACCACCATACCCCACAGGGTCATTCTTTTTAAAGAGTACAAATGTTGGATCTTCCTTTGGACAAGCAACGTCATTTTATCATTTCTAACGTGAAAAGGTCAAATTTGATGATCTCATGACTGGTCCCCTTCTGGCTCTCACAGTCTCTGAATTTCTGTAGTTTGCAGACATAAGTTTAGGCCACCTACATGACAAGAAACTAGAGTAAACACGAGAATCAGAGAGTGAGCCTAATGAGAAATTCTATACGCTCTGCCTCTCCATGGGTGGTTTGGTTTTGTGGGAATTATGCCTGGGGAGTACGATGGGAGGATTTTCGTCTCTGGCTCACTTCCAGAGTAATCAGGGTCTCCACTTTGTGACTAAAGGTGGTTTCTTCCTGGGAAGGAAAAGAAGACAGCCTGGACATGGCATGAGGGTTGCTACTGTGGAGTGAGATGCATGGAACACACCAAATACTCAGGCACTGGGGGTTTTCCTGCCATTCTCTGGAGATCTCCCTATTCTGGGTTGACTTGTCCTGCCCCACCAGTAGGCTGTAGCCAACTATTTTTTTTTTTTTTGAGACTAAGTTTCATTCTTGTTGCCTAAGCTGGAGTGCAATGGCGCGATCTCGGCTCGCTGTAGCCTCTGCCTCCTAGTTCAAGTGATTCTCTTGCCTCGGCCTCCCGAGTGGCTGGGATTACAAGAGCCCACAGCGATGCCTGGCTAATTTTTTTTTTAATTTTAATTTTTAGTAGAGATGGAGTTTCGCCATGTTTGTCAGGCTGGTCTCAAACTCCTGGCTTCAGGTGATCCGCCCGCCTTGGCCTCCCATAATGCTGGGATTATAGGCATGAGCTACTGCTCCTGGCCTGTATCCAATTATTCTAATGATTGGATCATTGCAAAATGCCTGAATTTTCTTTTCCAGTTGGATGGATGGAAGCAAAGTGGATTACGTGTCTTGGGCCACAGGTGAACCCAATTTTGCAAATGAGGATGAAAACTGTGTGACCATGTATTCAAATTCAGGTAGGCAAGTCATGCATGTTGAATTTGCTTTGTGGCATGGTGTGTCATGTGCCACATGCCTAGACTAAAAAAGGAGCAAGTTGTGCGCTATGTCAGGCAAGATAAGAAGAGAGAATAAAGGATAATTCTAATTTTAGCAACATAGCAGTTCAATTTGTAAGGAGAGTGGATGCTTAACATTTACACTAGTAAACAACATAGTTAATCTTCTCACTTCTTCCCAAACTAGGAACCACTTTTTCATGTTCTGATTTGAAAAAAGTTATCCAGAATTTGTTTATCTATCTCCTTTATTTCTCTCTAGCTCCTTATTATTCTGCAAAATGGGAATAATGACAGAATCTATCAGTTGTTGAGAAGATGAAATGAAATCATACATCTAAAATACTATGTAGATGCTTGGTGTATACAAAGTTTGCTATTGTTAGGTTATTATTATTAGCTATTACCATTTAGCTAATACATCTGCAACATCAAGTACATGTTTGGTTCATAGGATGCCCTCTATAAAGTGGAACTATTATTAGTTTAAGTAAAACAGCAAAAGAATATTGCATGGATACCTCTAGTCACATGTAAAAACCAAGTTTGATTAGAGTCTAAATAAGTTTTGAGAATTCTTGTAAAATATAAATATATTTTTTAAAAATAATGTTTTAAAACATAAAGAAGTGAATCTAATTTAACTATTTTTCTCCTTGCCAGGGTTTTGGAATGACATTAACTGTGGCTATCCAAGTGCCTTCATTTGCCAGCGACATAACAGTAGTATCAATGCTACCACGGTTATGCCTACGAAACCCTCGGTCCTATCAGGGTGCAAGGAAGGCTGGAATTTCTACAACAACAAGGTACTAGGAGAATTAGTTGCAATCTTGGCACTGATCGGTATGGAGAGTGACGCAAATCTTTCAGCTCAAAGTTAACTTTTGCTAGCCTCATCACTTTAGAAAATTTTTGGCAAGACTAGGTGAAGATTTGCATGACAAACTCTCTATGGATATTGAGAGCATTCTTGAGATATTCTCCACATTGATGTACCATTTCTCCCGAGGGAGAATAAAACTTTGCAAAGAAAGTGAGTGGGTCGTAAAACTAACAGTTTTTTAAATCTCTAGTTGGTGGTGAGAAATTTCTGATTTAGCTATAATCTTCATGAATAATTTTGCTTTTGGTGGAGCGAAATTGATCATCTTTAGTTAACCCCTATGGTTTTTCTTTTTTTTTTTCTGCTCCCCTCTTCCATACCAGTGTTTCAAAATCTTTGGATTTGTTGAAGAAGAAAGAAAAACTTGGCAAGAGGCACGAAAAGCTTGTATAGGCTTTGGAGGGAATCTGGTCTCCATACAAAATGAAAAAGAGCAAGGTATGTGGCCATTTTGCAATTAGTTGTGCATTTAAATATGGAATTTTGACTGCAAAATGGTAAAACATTGCTGACAGTAAATGACTTTTTGGTTTTCCAGTGTAAAAGCTAAGAAAATGGAAAAAATCAAATGTTTATTGAAAACTATTTTATTCAATTATAGCGCATATTAAGCTGTTTATTTTGTATAAAGTTCTTATATAAAGTCATCACAACTCTGAGAAGCAGGTATTATAACCCCATTTTGTGAGTGGGGAAATGGTGCATAGACAGCTTTGAGTGAAGGAGCTTGCCTGTTAAGCAGTAGAGCTGGGAATGAAACCTAGGCTTGTCCATCTTTCTACCAAACCAGTTTGCTCCCAAAGAGTCAAAGAAGAGTACTTCTAGTAATAAGATGAAAAATTGCTGCTTTCCCATTTATTACTCTTCTAGTCACTTGATCATATAACTTGTAATGCAACACAATTGATATTTTAAATATGAACTTTGAACAAATTTTGATTTTTTTTTTTTTTGAAACAAGGTCTTACTCTGTTGCCCAGGATTATAACTCACTGCAGCCTCGAACTCCTAAGCTCAAGCAATCCTCTTGCCTCAGCCTCCTGGGTAGCTAGGGCAGGCCTGAGTCATAATGCCCGGCTAATTTTTTTAAAGTTGTTGTTGTTGTTGTCGTCGTTGTTGTTGTTGTTGTTTTGTAGAGATAGAGTCTCACTATGTTGCCCAGGCTGGTCTTAAACTCCCACCTCAGCCTCCCAAAGTGTTAGGATTACAGGAGTGAGCCACCATACCTGGCTTTGAAACATTTTTTGATAAAACATGAAAATAAGCAAGAACTATGAAGGAGAATATTCACCATATTCATAGAGCAGATGGAAAAATCATGATATTGTCATCAAAAGAAAGGTACCCACCATTTCTACCTGATCTTTCTGTGGAGGCATCCACTGAAATAGGTATTAGGTTAAATTGTGACTTGCCCTTTAAGGAGGGTTTTGACCAACTGCAGGAGATTCAGACTAAACTGATGAAGGGTTTGGAAATCACTGCAAGTGAGTCAGGGTTGAAAGACTCTCAGGTTATACAACTTAGAGAAGAGAGGATGTGGATTTTGAAGGATCACCCTGTGTCGCCTCAGATACAAGACCCGAAACCAACGAGCGACAGTCACAGGGAAATAGATTTAGGCTCAAAATTAGGGGTTAGGGGCCATTGTTACAGAATTGACTGGATAGACTGCTTTGTGAGGAAGTTGAAGTTTCTAAAGGGCTGTGAAAATGCTTACACTGGAAGATACTCAGATGGATGCTAGAGCATCCTGTATGTTAGCTGGGATGTAGTACAGAAGACGCTCAACAGTTGTTTGTTGTATATATAACTTTATAAGGACATGGTAGGAGACATATGGACTGAATATTCTGTAAGCTCTCTTTTGGTTCTGAGATTATTTGACTTCTAGAATCGTTTATTTCAAAAATGATATGAGAAAGAAAATAGAAGAAAAACGTAGGAAGTAAGAAAGGCACTAGAAACATGTAGGGTGCTCTCTCAAAAGTCTTATTTGGCTTTGTGAATGCCGCCATGTGCTCTCTGAGAACACACTGTACAATATATCCCAACCAAGCTTTCACTGAGAACGTTTGACAAGTTGAGCAATTTGTCAGACACTGAAAGAGAAGGGTCAAACCAAAGCACACAGTACAAGAACATAACATTCACATTTCTCCAACTGGCCTACCCCATTTTGGGCTTAGCTACCCAGCAGAGAAACACAATGATTGATTTCCCCTATTAACCACAAAGTGCTGATTCCTGGCACAATGAAATTGAAACTGGATAATAGAGACGTGCAGAAGGAAACAATTTTCAGATAAAATAACATTATTCCTGGCAAAACAGGCACACGTCGTTGAATTCTTATTGTGGTTGTTGGCAGAAAAAAGTGCTGAATCTTGGCAGGTAGAGCTTTTCCATGTTTCATTTCAAGCTGGGGATGAGGCAAAAGTTATGGTCTTATTTGGAAAACAAAACAAAACCAAAACAACTATCTACCCATGCTCTTTTCTTCTTAGAGACAGGGTCTCGCTTGATCACCCAGGCTGGAGATCATTGATGTAATTATAGCTCACTACAGCCTCCAACTCCTGGGCTCAAGTAATCCTCATGTCTCAGCCTCCAAAGTAGCTGGGACTACAGGTGTGCACCATCATACCTGGCTAATTTTTAAAGTTTTTTTGGAAAAAAAAGGGCCTTCCAAGGTGCCCAAGCCGGCCCTAAAACTCCGAACCCAAAGGAACCCCCCAACCTCGAACCCCCAAATGGTGAAAATAAAAGGGGGAACCAACAAAACCAACCGGAACCCGGCCCCTTTTTCCTTTCCGAAAAAAGTGGAAAAAATAAAAAAAAAATCTTTAGTTAATTGAGGAAAATAGAAGTCTCTGAGTGAGATGGTAGCTGCCTCTTCTACTCTGCAGAAAGAGTAAGCGTATAGCAATAGAATTGCTTGAAATTCTATGAAATTCTTTGTTCCTGAATACACAGATAACTATATCTCTGCAGATTTCTATTTTGTATTTTCTATTAGTAACCCTGAGTGCTTAGTCATTCTATTTCCTATTTACATTCAGGAGACGTGTTTAAGTGTAAATGTTTGCAAATTGTTTTTTGGTAGAGTAGGTACTTGTCGGTCTAGGAGGTAATGCCTCAGGTGGTGGTTCTGGCCCCAGATGGCAGCTGCCATGGGAGTCCTGGTGGTGGACTGAGGGAAGGGGAGGGACACATGTACAATTCAACCTTTTATGTCTCTTGGATGTTTGCCACCATCCACTTGGTCACAGAATTGATAAGCAAGAAGCCATATTCTATAGTATCATCCAGTGATGTGAACACTTTATTATTGATTGATTTGTGTAGAGATGGGGTCTCCCTTTGTTGCCCAGGCTGAAGTGCAATGGCAGAACCATGGCTGTCTGCAGCCTCAACCTCCTAGGCTCAAGCAATCCTCCTGCCTCAGCCTTTTGACAAGCTGGGACTACAGGTGCACTCCACCGATGCTTTGTTAATTTTTGTATTTCTTCGTAGAGACAGGGTGTCACCATGTTGCCCAGGCTGATCTTGAACTCCTGGCCTCAAGCAATCTTCCTGTCTCTGCCTCCCAAAGCACTAGGATTACAGGCACCAGCCACCATCCCCAGCCCCTGATGTGAGCGTTTTAGCATCAGGATGGTCCCCTGGATCCAAGCACACTGAGTAGATGGACAACTGATCTCCAGGGATTTCTACCCCACCTTCCCAGGAGGAATCTCAATTGGGAAACTTTTGGTTTGGCAATCTGAGATACTGAGAATTTGACAGCTGTGTTAGTCTCTTCTCACACTACTGTAAAGAGCTGCCCAAGACTGGGTAATTTATAAAGGAAAGAGGTTTAATTGACCCACACTTCCACATAGCTGGGGAGGCCTCAGGAAATTTACAATCATGGTGGAAGGGGAAGCAAACATGTCCTTCTTCACAGGGTGGCAGGACAGAGAAGTGCAAAACAAAGCGTTAAAAGATAAAACCATCAGCTCTTGTAAGAACTCATCTCATTCACTATAATGAGAACAGCATGGGAGAAACATCCCCCATGATTCAGTTACCTTCACCTAGTCCCACTCTTAATATGTGGGAATTATGACAATTGCAGGTGAGATTTGGGTGGGGAAACAGAGCCAAATCATATCAACAGTCTCATGATTCTTGTTTTGACAGTTTTTATTTTTTCAGAACTGTCTGGGTTAAGAGTCCTTTGTCCCATAGTTATTATATAAATCAGATTATCTTATTTACAGAGTCAGGACAGCCACAAATCCATATGGTGACTTTTTATGAATTAGAAAAGTTGTGGTTGTAGGCAGCCACAACCCAGATAAGGGTGCACAGAATGGAGCCCTTGGGCAGGGTGCAACTTGCACAAGTGTCTTCAATGGCCTAGATAAAACCTAGACTTCTATTGTATGAAACTTTTCAAAGTCCAAAGCTCAAGTGATAACACAATGCTGATATTAGAATGTTCGTGTGCTCATGATAAGTGTTTTTAAGTAACAGTGACACAAATCACATGCTCAGTATTTTGAAATTCATATATTTTGAATATTTTCCATATTTTGAGTACTAACCCTCAAAGTTTAAAATTATTTCATGACATTTTCTTTTAGCATTTCTTACCTATCACATGAAGGACTCCACTTTCAGTGCCTGGACTGGGCTGAATGATGTCAATTCAGAACACACGTTCCTTTGGACGGATGGACGAGGAGTTCATTACACAAACTGGGGGAAAGGTTACCCCGGTGGAAGAAGAAGCAGTCTTTCTTATGAAGATGTAAATATCAGATTCAGGTCACCTCTCTACACACCATCAGCTTGCATAGAGTTATAATCTTATTGATTACTCTTCCATGAAAGAAACTACGAGAATATCCTTGGTCTGGTCCATGCTTGCAGATTTTATCTATTTCAGACTGAGCTGACTTGGAGGGAGGGAGTATAAATTCAGTTAAAAAATCTTTAGCTTGGGGAAGTGGTGATAGTGAGGGGTCAGGAAACCCAGTTCCATTCTAAGCCTAACTTGCAGTCAGAAGAAACACTTCAACCTAGAGTTATCAACTTTCTTTGTGTCACCTTCCCCTTATCCCTTGGAGCTGCTGTAGTATTTGGGGTGTAGGCCTGGAAGCTACTACTGCTTCTAAAGATCACATCGTCATCATCCATCATCATCACCGTCATGATCATGAGCTAATATTTGTAGACTGCTTATTATGTGCCAGATGCTTTTGTACATTAACCTGGGAGACAGATTGCTACTTTATTTTACTACTTTTTTTCTTATGTAATTGAACAACCAACTTATCAACATCAACACCCTGTTAGGGATTGTAAAAAGTATGATGAAATGGACAATTTTGTTTCTATCTTAAAAGTGTGTACACTTAAACTAGACCACAAGTCTTATATAAGAAGGAAGATAGGAAAGAAATGAACATGTCTAATGACAGGATCAGCTATAAACACTGTAGCAGCTAAGAGGAAACGAACTTACTGTGGAATGGGGTGATTTAATCAGTCGACACACATCTATGGTGTCCTATGTGCTGGACACTGTCTTTGTCCATGGTGGAGGAAAGAAATATGAAAAAGAATCAGCTATGGGTCCTTCCTCCCTCCCTCCCTCCCTCTCCCTCTCCCTCTCCCTCTCTCTCTTTTTCCCTATCCCTCTTTCACTCTCTCAGTCTCTCACCCCGTTGCCCAGGCTGGAATACAGTGGCATGATCTCGACTCACTACAATCTCCACCTCCCAGGTTCAAAGATTCTCCTGCCTCAGCCTCCCAAGTAGCTGGGATTACAGGTGTCCCCCACCATGACTGACTAATTTTTGCATTTTTAGTAGAGAAGGGCCTTTACCATATTGGCCAGGGTGGTCTCCAACTCCTGACCTCAAGTGATCCACCTGCCTTGGCCTCCCAAAGTGCTGGGAATACAGGCATGAGCCACCACGCCCATCCGGGTTTTTGTTTCAAGAAATTTAAAACATAATAATCAGGGGAACTTAGCAAAAGGATGAGAAAGGCCATGTGAGATGGTCAAGGTGGGCAGTCTTCAAGCAAGAAATACATGATGTGTTTGGGCAAATGGAGTAAACGGCTTTGAATGTAGCAGGAGTTTTATGCAGAAAAAGAAGTCGGAGTAAGCTACGAAAGGTGGAAAGTAGAATTTAGAGAAATGTAGATGCCCTATGATGGAGTTTGAACTTTGTCGAATAAACAAAAAAAAAAAAAAAAGTAGAAAAATGACCTGCTCAAAATGGCATTTTTATCACCATTAATAATTTGGTAGCTATTTATTTGCCAGGTGAATACATTTTGGTGGTGGAGCCAGACAGCAGCCCGTAGGTTGCTGTGTGTGTGAAGTAGCCATTCTTTTGTTTCTTTACTTTTTGAATAAACTTGCTTTTACTGTAGATAAAAAATAACTGGTGATGGGTAAATAATTTTCTGTGGAGAAATTCTTTCATTTTCATGACACCAGTGAGGGCTGAAGACTTACTGAAGAAGTGAAAGTAGAATGGAGGGAGACAGTATTTGCTTAGACAGATTTAATGGATGAGAGATGAATTTCTTGTAAATCAAAAGCATTCATTATTATACACATTTTTGTTGTTTTTTAGAACATAAAGACAGAAACAATAAAAACAAACCAGCAAACAAAATCTGTAATCTCACCAATTCAGAAAAAAACACTGCTAATTTTTTGTTGAATTTTTCTCCCAGACTTTTTCATAGTGCATATAAACAGATAAAGTTTATATTTCACAAAAATGGAATAAAAATACACATAATGCTTTTTATTTTATTTTATTTTTTTGAAATGGAGTCTCACACTGTCACCCGGCTGAAGTGCAATGACGCAATCTCGGCTCACTGCAACCTCTACCTCCTGGGTTCACGTGATTCTCCTGAGTAGCTGGGATTACAGGAGCACACCACCACACCTGGCTAATTTTTTTTTGTACTGTTAGTAGAGACAAGATTTCAGTACATTGGCCAGACCGGTCTCCAACTCCTGACCTCGTGATCCACCCGCCTCGGCCTCCCAAAGTGCTGGGATTACAGGCATGAGCCACCACTCCCGGCAATGGTTTTTTAAAAACAATTTCGAGACTTTAAAATGGAGAAGATGAATATAGTTAGAAAAGGAGAACGGGACAGAACTTTTAATATGTGTTTTGTGGTGGAAATACGCTTGGATTGTAACAGGTTTTCTGGATCAGAGACTCTAAGCCAGGATAATGGGGGATAAAAATAGTTAAGACAGGAAGTGGGGTGAGTGGAGAACTTTTGAAATGTAAGTTTCAGGTTGCCTGACAGTTGTATCACATGGGATGCAGACACCGCAGGTTGACAAGATGTCTGTGGCAGGAGTGTAGGCTGTGATTCACTGTAGCTCAACGGATGGGTTAAAGATGTGTTGACTTCACAGTGACACATCTCTTATGTACTTTCATTCAGAAAAACTGTAGTCACCTTTTTTGGTTGTCTTTGTGTATCACTATTAGTGTATTATTATTGATTTAACATTTTCTTTAATTTCTAGGTATTTTGGAATTTTCCAGTGTTACTGATTTCTAGTTTAATTCCACTGTGGTCTTAGAGAATAGTTTATGTATTTTCTGTTCTTTTAAATTTGTTAAGGCATGTTTTATGGCTCAGAATATGGTCTATCGTGGTGAATGTTTCATGTGATCTTGAGAAGAATATATATTCTACTGTTATGGGACGAAGTTGTTTACAGATGTCAATGAGATCTGTTTGATGGATGGTACTGTCCAGTTTAACTATGTTCTTACTGATTTTTTGCCTGCTGGATCTGTCTATTTTTGATAGAAGAGTATTGAAGTCTGCAATCCTAATCATGGATTTATCTTTGCAGTTCTATCAGTTCTCACTTTATGTATTCTGATGCTCTACTGTTGGCCACATACGCAATAGAGACTGTTATGCCTTCGTGGAGAATTGTCCGCTAGATCATTATGCAATGTTCCTCTTTACCTCTGGTAACTTTCCTTGCCCTGCAGTCTACTCTGTCTGAAATTAATATAGCTGGTCCAGCTTTCTTTTGATTAGTGTTAGTATAGTGTATCTTTCCCCATTTTTCTTCACTTTTAACTTATGTGTATCTGTATATTTAAAGTGAATTTCTTGTACCAATATATGAGTCTCTATTAATTTGTGTATTTAGACCATTAACATTTAAAACGATTGTTGATATAGCTGGGTTAACACCTATCATATTTGTTATTGTTTTCTGTTTTTATTCTGTATTTCATTTTTTGTCTTCCACTCTTTCTTGCCTTCTCTGGTTTTACTTCAATATTTTGTATGATTTTATTTGTTCTCTACTCCTAGCATACCAATTATACTTTAAGAAAGTTTTTTCTTTTCTTTTTTATTTTTATTATAAAGATGGGGTCTTTCTATGTTACCCAGGCTGGTCTTGAACTCTTGGGCTCAGGCAATCCTCCTACCTTGGCCTCCCAAAGTACTGGGATTACAGCCACGAGCCACCATTCTTGGCCTAAAACAAAAACAAAAACAAACTTTCTTTAGTGGTTGCTCTTGAGTTTACAGTATACATTTACAACTAATTCGAGTCCTTTTTCAAATAGCATGTAAGAAAGCATCTCCTACTTCTTCCTCCTCTCCCACGTAACATTGCTATAATTTATTTCACTTATCTGTAAGCTATTATCACCAAATACATTATCACCAAATACATTGTTGTCCACTTTTTACATTAGAGTGCTTAGTATATTATTCATAGTTGTTTAACAACAACTATAGTTGTTTGAACAAACTGGTATCTGTTAGGTGAATTCAGAATAAGGAAAATGAAAAATTCTGTATTTCTTTCATTTATTCCTTCTCTAATGCTCATTTATTTATATAGACCTGAGTTTCTGACATATATAGTTTTCTTTCTTTTTTCCTTTTAACATTTCTTTCAAGCTAAGTTTACAGGCAACAGATTTTCTCAATGTTTGTTTGTCTGAGAAAGTCTTTGTTTTCTTTTCACTTCTTAAGGATAATTTCACTGGAGACAGAATTCTAGGTTGGTGGGTTTTTTCTTTCAGCACTTTAAATATTACATTCCACTCTTCTTGCTTGCATGGTTTCTGAAAAGAAATCCAGCGTAATTACTATTCTTGCGTCTTTATGGATAAGAGTTTTTTTTTCCTCTGGCGTCTTTCAAGATTTTCTCTTCATCTTTGATTTTCTGCTGTTTGAGTATGATGTGTCTAGATGTTGTATCTTAGTATTTATCCTGTCTGATGTTCTCTGAGCTTCCTGGATCTGTGATTTGCTGTCAGTCATTAATTTTGGGAAATTCTAAGTCATTATTGCTTCAAATAATACTTCTTCTGTTCCTTTCGCTCGTTTCCTGGGCCACACCCAGGGAGCCTATCAGAGATAGTCTTCGTTTCTGTTAAGGTGTTTTTGATTTCTAGAATTTCCTTTTGATTTTTTCTTAGCATTTTCATCTCTCTGCCTATGTTAGCTACCCAGTCTTGCTTGTTGTCCACTTTTTAGGTTAGAGTCCTTAGCATATTATTCATAGTTGTTTAAAGTTTTGGTAATTCCACTATCTTTGTCATATCTGAGTCTGCTTATTATGCTTGCTCTTTGCTTCAAACTGTTTGTGTGTGTTTACAAAATCTTTTAGTGTGTCTTATATTTTTATGTTGAAAACTGCACATGTATTATAGCGCAGGGGTCTGCAACCCACGGGCCACAGATGGGTACCAATCCATGACCTGTTAGGAACTGAGCCTCACAGCGGGAGGTGAGCGGCAGGCGAGTGAGCAAAGCTTCATCTGTATTTACAGCCACTCCCCGTCACTCGCATCACTGCCTGAGCTCCGCCTCCTGTCAGATCAGCAGCGGCATTAGATTCTCATAGAAACGTGAACCCTGTTGTGAACGGAGCATGCACGGGATCTAGGTTGCGCACTCCATATGAGAATCTAATGCCTGATGATCTGTCACCGTCTCCCATCACCCCCAGATGGGACCAGATTGACCAGGAAAACAAGCTCAGGGCTCCCACTGATTCTACGTGATGGTGAGTTATATAATTATTTTATTACAAGGTACAATATAATAATAATAGCAATAAAGTGCACAATAAGCATAATGTGCCTGAATCATCTCGAAACCACCCTCCACCCCAGTCTGTGGAAAGTTTGTCTTCCATGAAGCCGGTCCCTGGTGCCAGAAAGGTTGGGAACTGCTGATGTAGTGGATAAAGGGAACAGAGGTAAATACACATTTAGTGTGAGGTTTTGTGTTTATTTAGCTACGAGTTAGGCTGTGTTTGCTGTTTGCTGTCACGTTTAGTGTCAGAGGTTAAAATCTCTGGTGTCCTTGTTTCTGTCTCTCCTGTTGTCTTTGGGTTCTCCTAAAGACTTCTTAAATAATGTCAGAGAGGCACAGTTCTTCGGCTGTATCTGCCTGTTGTCATACGGGAGCCCCAAGGATATGGCTGTAAGATATTGGGGAGGGGAAGTATTTCATAGTCCTATGGTGGGGGCTCGGACTTTTAGAGAATCTGTGCTGTGACCTTCAAAAGTGCTTCTCAGTTTTGTTTTGTTGCTTTTTCCTTTTGGGTGAGACAGGAAAGCTACAGAGGCTGGAGTTGAGTATTTCTTTTCTCCTAGGTTAGTTAACATGTGGTGAAACCACAGTCAGTCAAGCACGGGTAAAGTTGTTGCTCTTGAGTGCTGGTCTTATTAAGAACAGAATGAATGCTCTGTCGTATTTAAAAATGGCTCTTCTCCCGCTTCTCCCGTTGGAAGCAAGTGGAGATTTTTCTCCAGTCTGCACTGTAAGAATCCGGTAGGGCTCCTGGAAGGAAAACTCACAAAACTCTGGAATCTCCCTAGGACTGCCTCCCCATGTACTCCTCTGCCAATAGTTTTTAATTTTCAAACTTGTCCAAACTGAACTTCCAGCAACATGTCAATGACATTTAGTATCTCCTGCCTCAATTCCGGTTCCCGTTTTCTGCTCCTGGGCTTCTGCTCTGGTCAGTTCTGATTCCCTGTATCCATCAGTCTGTTTCTCCAATTTGGGGGGCAGCTGTTTGTCTTGTGACCTCCATTTTCCAATGCATTTAAAAGAAGTTGTTGATTTTCAGCTTTTCTAGCCTTTTTCTTGCATTGTGGATGGGAGTGACAACTTCCAAACTCCTTATATATCAAACTAGAAACTTAAAGTAAGTCCTCAACATTTTCTTTAAGTGTACTCCTTTTTTTTTTTTTTTTTTGCTTAAGTTTACTTTAAAAGAAAACTTCTTTTTAGGAGAAAGTAGAAAATTGATATAGTCACCATAAATAGAAGGTAACTGGCCAGGTGTGGTGGCTCATGCCTGTAATCCCAGCACTTTGGGAGGCCGAGGTGGGTAGTTCATGAAGTCAAGAGATTGAGACCATCCTGGCCAACATGGTGAAAACCCATCTCTACTAAAAGTACAAAAATTAGCTGGGCATGGTGGCACACACCTGTAGTCCCAGCTACTTGGGAGGCTGAGGCAGGAGAATTGCTTGAACCCAGGAGGCAGAGGTTGCAGTGAGCCAGGATTGCACCACTGCACTCCAGCCTGGTGAGAGAGCGAGACTCCATCTCAAAAACAAACAAACAAAAACAAACAAACAAAAAATGAAGATAACTGTGAAAATAAACATAGTGAAATTTGGGGGCTCCAGCAAAAAAGCAAAATGATTTGACTAGGTCTCTTGTCTTTATTTCTGACTTCCCTCAGCCCCTCTCCCTTCTTCCTTCCCTCCCTTATTCCCTCCCT
>NW_012119932.1:8804826-8839791 GCF_000951035.1 Colobus angolensis palliatus | reverse complement strand
CTTCCTTCCTTCCTTCCTTCCTTCCTTCCTTCCTTCCTTCCTTCCTTCCTTCCTTCCTTCCTTTCTTCCTTCCTTCCTTCCCAAGGTCTTGTTCTCTCAGCAAGGCTGGAGTGCAGTGGTATGGACATAGTTCACTGTAGCCTCAACCTCCCAGGCTCAAGTGATCCTCCCACCTCAGTCTCCTGAGTACCTGAGACCACAGACATGCACCACCATGCCCAGCTAATTTTGTTTATTTTTTGTAGAGTCGAGGTCTCCCTATGTTGCCCAGGCTAGTCTTGAACTCCCAGGCTCAAGCGATCTTCTCGCCTTGGCCTCTCAAAGTGCTGGGATTACAGTTGTGAGCCACTGTGCCTGGCCTTCTCTTACTTTACATGAGTAAAATACCGTATTTCAAATTAAAGTTCAGATTGTATATTGAAATGGGGCAGGCAGCATGTGTTTCTCTCACCTCTACTCCAACAGGACCAGATATGAGGATTAGATGGAAATAACAGCATTTCAGGGAAAACAAAAAACAAAAAACAAAAAACTGAGATATATTTAGTACTTAAAGGAAAGAAGGATTTGGAATGGCAAATGCATTCACAACCAAACAAATACAATATTGTGCCAGTCCTGGCATACTCCCCTGTAAGATTATAAATAAGATGTGAAACTTTCTGGCTATACCAGTCACATACTATGAATCTGTAATAATACTTTTATAAATTTAGCAATGAAATATATAGATTGTGCTCATTTCCCTTTAAAAAGATGTTACCTACTTTTGCGTTTGGATACTGGTAGTGTGTATGGAGAGGATACTGTGTTCTCCTAGTTTCTTTGGTTTCTGAGTTTTGAAAGTGATTAATAGAAGGTCTGATAGCAAAATTTCTAAGGCCTGTCTCCAAAATTTATCCAAATCGGTTGGGTTTTCAATTCATATAGTGAGAGTTCAAATGCGGAGGATGTGCATAGTAGGTACATTTGGGTAGAAAGTAATGATGGATTGAGCATATTTTAAATTAGGACAATCTTAAAATTTGGAAATCAGGGATAATGGAAGATTTTTTGCATGTTAATGAATTGATTTCAATGGTCATTGATTCATGATTGTTTTCTTTCTCATTCTCCATAAATATACAGGCTGACTGTGTTGTTATTATTGGAGGTGCATCAAACGAAGCAGGAAAATGGATGGATGATACCTGTGACGGTAAACGAGGCTACATATGCCAGACACGATCTGGTAAGTTCTACCAAAACCTCACCTTCCTGAAGGAGCTGGGGTTTTTTTTCACTTTTTTTTTTTTTTTTTTTTGAGACAGAGTCTCGCTCTGTTGCCCAGGCTGAAGTACAGTGGCATGAACTCAGATCACTGCAACTTCCACCTCCTGGATTCAAGCAATTCTCCTGCTTTGTAGCTGGGATTACAGGCATGCACCACCACGCCTGGCTAATTTTTGTATTTTTTGTAGAGATGGGGTTTTCCATGTTGCCCAGGCTCATCTTGAACTCCTGACCTCAGGTGATCTATCTGCCTCAGCCTCCCAAAGTGCTGTTACAGGAGTAAGCCACTGTGCCCAACCTCACTTATTTTATTTTATTTTACTTTAAGTACCGGGATATATGTACGGAGCATGCAGGTTTTTTATATAGATATACATGTGCCATGGTGGTTTCCTGCACCTATCAACCTATTACCCAGCCCCACATGCATTAGCTATTTGTCCTGATGAAGAGCTATGTTTTAAAATGTACTTTAAAATATATAATCATGGCTGGGCACTGTGACTCATGCCTGTAATCCCAGCACTTTTGAATACTGAGGTGGGTGGATTGCTTGAGCCCCCCCATTTGAGACCAGCCTGGGTAACCCAGTGAAATCCCATTTCTACAAAAAATACAAAAATTATTTTATACTTTTACAAAATTATTTTCCTTTTCTAGCTGGGACTACAGGTGTGGTGACTTGTGCCTGTAGTCCCAGCTACTTGGGACTCTGAGGTAAAAGGATAGCTTGAGCCAGAGAGGCTGAGACTACAGTGAACCATGATCATGCTACTCACTGCAGTCTGGGTGACAGAGTGAGACCCTGTCTCACAAAAATAAAAATAAAAACAAAAACAAACAAATAAAATATAAAATATATGATCATTCCCTTGCATAGCAACAGGTTTGATTGTTGCTTTAATCCATGGAAGCCTGTGACAGACAAAAAGGGTGATATTTTCTGTACTTAATTCAGGAACCTGCTTTCTTCTTCTTCTTTTTTTTACCAGATAGTTTTGGGCAGACTAAACCTGTCACTAAAACTTTCTGTTAGAAATTTGGGATATTTGCTTGCCTGTACCTTTTTTTTAATGTCAGAATAGGAATACCTCCATTTAATTCATGTAATTTGAGAACTTTTGGCATAAAGTATCCTATATGCCTCATTATTTGTCCTGTATCTTGTGTGCCTTAAACATGTGGATATATGATCTGAGTTTTTCATCTTAGAAAGCCAAAATATGGTTAAATGAAAATAACACAATATGCAGATATTTGCTGTCAATTAAGATGGTGTTTATATACATTTTAGTTTCTAGAGAAACTAGAATAAAAATGCCTAGTTGACAGGGAAGGTAAGCCCCAAAACTGGGGCTTAGCCCGGAAGGGTTCTTGGCTTTACCCAGGAAGGAATTTAAGGGTGAGCTGGTGGTGTTGACAACTTTTACTAAAGCGACAGTGCACAGCAGCAGCAGACATACTGCTTCTTGTGGAGCAGAGCTTATGCCATAGGTAGTAAGTTCTGCACTCATATTTATGCCCACTTTTAATTACATCCAAATTTTTGGAAAAGGAATGTTAACTTCTGAGGGCTGCCACAGCAGTGGTGGGTGTGCCTTATGGAGAGGTTTCAGCCAGTCTTCAATCTGGTCTGGAGCAAGTCCTGCCTCCTACCTCATAGCTACACAAAAGGGTCAGAAATTTAAAAATAGATTAGACAAGAGGGTTGAAGGTGGGGAGGGTTGCTGTCATCCTGAGTAGAGTTCTTAAAGGATGGGTTTGAGTTGGAAGGTCCTTATTCTCCCAGACCTAATGAATTTTTCTATACTATTTGGGAAATCAGGGAAGTAATGTCAACTCATGACAATAATTGAAAACCATCTAAGATGTTTTCAGATGGTTGAGAAGTACTCCAGAAATCCTAACCTTTTCTTAATCCAAAAGCCATCCCAGTGCATGTCCTTTTTCTCTCTATACTACACTCTATAGCACCAGAATCTTAGGTCACCAGTAATACCAAAGCATACCATCTTTGCCTCTGTTCTTTGGACCAAGAGGGGACACTCCTTCCAGAAGTGAACAGTGACTCACACACTTATTTAAAAATCTTCTCTTTCTTTTCCTTATACACATACATGATAGAATATGTTGCCACAAATAAAAATTGTTTGCAAATTTTTAATGACTTAAGGAAAGATTCACAGTATTAAAGTGAAAAAAGGTAGCGTATAAACTTTTATAAACTATAAATGATCACCAGGTGTGGTGGCTCATGCCTGTAATTCTAGCACTTGGAGAGGCTGAGGCAAGAGAGTTGCTTGAGGCCGGGAGTTCAAGATCAGCCTGGGCAATAGAACAAGACCCTGACTCTAAAATAAAATAAAATGAAATGAAATGAAACAAAAAGTTGGCACTTTTGTAGTGCAGGACAAGGCCGATGGCAGGTCATGAGGCATAAAGTGGGACACGTTGGAGAACTGGCCAGGATACACACTGGTAAGCCAGAATATCTAGATCCCTAGACCAGAGAAAAGAACCAGATTGCAAATATTTTAGGTTTTGCAGGGCATACAGTCTCTACTGCAAATACTCAACTCTGCTGTGGTCACAGATGGTTATAGGCAATACATAAACAAATGAATGTGGCCGTGTTCCAGTAAGACTTTATTTATGGACACAAATTTGAATTTCGTGTAATATTTACACGTCATGAAATATTATTCTTCTTTGATTCTCCTCTATCCCCAACCATTTAAAAACTTTTGTAGCTCATAGGATACAAAGACAGACAACACGTCAGATTTCATCCTCTGGCTGTTATTTGCTGACTTCTAGGGCATCAGTTAAGACAGGCAGAAACAAGCTCTTTCGGGGGTCTTCACATGAAGTGGCTCAGAGTTCAGGGGACACAATGCAGTGATTAGAAATAGGTGGGAGCTTGAAGACAAAAGATCAGAAGGCTGAAGCAATTTGTCTTGTAGGGGCCCAACCCCTAGGCCAGTTTGGATAAGATTATGGGAGGCTTTACCCCTAGGCGAAGGGCATAGAAAATCATCAAGAGTAAAGCTTGATCCTGAGATCGAGGTTAAACGAGCCAGGGACTTGTGTATGGCTTCATTCCTGAACCTAAACCCGTCACCTGAAGGTGCATTACTCACAAGTGAAGTCAAACAGATACAAACTCATGGATCAAGTAGAAAAAACGAGGGAGGAGGAGAAAGACTTTTCTTGACCTTGACTTTTAACCTACATGGAAAAATAAAGATTAGCAATGACACAATCATCTATGTTCTTTAATTTGTGGGATTAAACTACAGCATTTCTTTCATCAAGATACTAGATTGGATTGAATTTGTAATATGTTTTGTTTGTTAGTTTAGAAACTTGATCATATATTTGCCTTAATATTCTAAATATAGTTTGGAATTAATTTAATTTGATCAGGGATACTGATGAACAAATGTTTGTTTTCTAGTGTGAAATGGCTTATAAAATATTTCTAATAGCTAAATGTTTGGAGTTACGCTATTTTGCTTATTTTTATGATAGATGAGATCCACTTGTCATTACTGATAGGGCTCGATTACTGTTTATTGATAATGCTAATGAAAATAATGTTTTTATCTAGATCCTTCCTTGACTAATCCTCCAGCAACAATTCAAACAGATGGCTTTATTAAATATGGCAAAAGCAGCTATTCACTCATGAGACAAAAATTTCAATGGCATGAAGCAGAGACATACTGCAAGCTTCACAATTCCCTTATAGCTAGCATTCTGGATCCCTACAGTAATGCATTTGCGTGGCTGCAGATGGAAACATCTAATGAACGTGTGTGGATTGCCCTGAACAGTAACCTGGTAAGGTGCTGGAGATACGTGCAACTTGACATGATCAGTGAATTATGGTTGAATATGATTCTCTTTCTGTTTGTTCTGTTGAATACTCGTCATGTGTAAGAGACTGTGCTAGGCCACATGAATGATACTGACGTCAACAAGATCCAATCTTTCAGGGACGTGATGCCTTTAAGAATCTGGCAAGCTAGTGATGTGTGTCAGAAATCAAAGTAAGAATTATCTGATGAATGTTAACTCTCCTATTGCATTAGTCTATAAAAATTATATTCGAAATCTCAACAATTTATTCACTTGTTGCTTCCAAGGTTATGATTATAACTATGGCATGAGAATTAAGAAAGCAGGTTAGGGACATAGTTGCCAGTGATGGGGACACTTTTTATTTTTTGTGGCAAGACATTCTAGACTTGTTGTAGGTTCTGAGGTTGTGGAGCTCCCATCCATTTGTGAGAAATATTTCATTGCAGTCCATTCCTTGTATTCCATAATAGACAAAGTTTGGACAAGACTAGGGATGAAGCACAAAACTAAGAATGCTGACAGAGTTGCCAAATTATTCCTAAAACGAGTCGTCTCTGATGCTTGGTCATCCATCTATCCTCCCTCTATTCATCCTTCTAGCTAGCCAACCAGCAAGCTTCCTAGTAGAAGTAGATATGGCAGTCAGCCATTAAGATATAAGAAATATAAAGAGAGGCATATAGAAAGTGTCATGAGAAGAGAGAAAAGGAACCAGTTGGGCTAGTGGGGAGGACCAAGAAGGCTCCTCAGAAAAAGTCAAAGTTTATAGATACAGTCTAGGATGGTAGAACATAAGGAAGGAATATCAAGAAGGGGAAAAAAAAATAGGAGATAAATTGTAGAGTAGATGACTGTCAGATGTTATAGAGCTTCCAAGACCATGATGCAGAGGTAGAAATTTGCAATTTATACAATGAGTATTTCCTAAGTAGGGAAGTATATATTTAAAAGTAAGTAGTTCCAGAATGATTTCTGTGATTAAACTTAGGCAAGACATTTTTATGTCCCTGTTGACTAAGTTTTTATAATTAAGTCATTTGATAAATTGTTTGTTTTCTTCTCACAGACATGTTCACAATTCTCTTATGAGTTTAAAGTAAGCTTTTATTTTTCGAAAGATTAAATAGTTTTTCATTGTAGCAATATTTATCACTACGACAGTATTATCTTCCTTATGTCTATAGAGTTAATGATTATACAAGCATTATTTGATTAAACATGGTATAATACTACAAAATTCTAATTTGAGATAACACATACTTCTAATTTTTGTCACTGGATTTTTGGCAATTAACTTGGTAAATTAAATAATGCAGTCAAAAGGGTGATAATTGCTTGAATCTTTGAAAAATTCGGCTACCTCTGATTAATGTTATATATCATCTATTCTTAGACAATACCTGTAAAATCTCTATTAGACTATTAAAAGGATATTATTAATAAATATGTTTGATGTTTATCAGTATTTTGTATGTGATCATAAATTTGTTTCACTAAATTTAGTAAGAAATGGACTGTGCAGGCTGGGCACAGTGGCTCACGCCTGTAATCCCAGCACTTTGGGAGGCTGAGGCGGGTGGATCTCCTGAGGTCAGGCGTTCGAGACCAGCCTGGCCAACATGGTGAAAACCCGTCTCTACTAAAAAATACAAAAATTAGCCAGGTTTAGTGGCAGGCCCCTTAATCCCAGCTACTTGGGAGGCAGAAGCAGGAGAATCATTTGAACCCGGGAGGTGGAGGTTGCAGTGAGCCTAGATCGAGCCATTGCACTCAAGCCTGGGGGACAAGGGTGAGACTTCTCTGAAAAAAATTTAAAAAAAGAAGAAGAAAGAAAGAAGGGAAGAAAGAAAGAAGAAAGGAAGGAAGAAAAAGAAAGAAAGAAAGAGACCGTGCAAGTAGACTAAAATGGTTGACTTTTTACATCATATATATATGATGTCATATAGCTGAAAGACCACCTCACCAGAATATAGCTAAAAGACCACCTCACTAGAATATAGCTGAAAGACTGCCTCACTAGACATCAAGAGACCAAGGCTTCTGTCTTCGATACCCATATGACCTTAGCTAAACCATTTACCATTGGTGCTGTTTCAACAACAGAATAATGAGAAGATATGAAGAGATTAGTATTTCTCTCAGGGGACCATGAATTTAATGAAAATTACTTAATTTTTATTATAATGTCAATAATCATATAAGAAATATCTTATTTGTTGTGAAGATAAAACTTCTCTTTTGCCCTGAAAACCTGCAAACAAAGAGAGTTTCATGGAATAAGAGATATATATATATATTTTGTCAGTATTTTTTGAAATTACTTCCAAGGATGTATTCCTGGGGATCTCTAAGAAATAACTGTTTCTAAGAAAGGCTGCATTTACTGAATTTGAGTTGACAGAAATGATTTATAGTGTTCTTTTCTCAAATGTTCCAGGTTCTATGTCAAATCACAGTCTTAAATATACTTTGTATTCTTGGATTGGTTCTTTCAGTATTTTATAAATGAAGCAAGGCTGCATGTTAATGCTTGTTTTTGTTGTTGCAGACTGATAGTCAGTACACCTGGACTGATAAGTGGAGGGTGAGGTACACTAACTGGGCTGCTGATGAGCCTAAATTGAAATCAGCATGTGTTTATCTGGATCTCGATGGCTACTGGAAGACAGCATATTGCAATGAAAGTTTTTACTTTCTCTGCAAAAGATCAGATGGTAATTGAATATATAAAAACAATCAGGGGATCTGAAATTTTCTGAATAAGCTACTACTTACCACTGTTGATATTATTAAACAGTAATGTATCTTGGATAGCTAAGAATAATATAAAACATACTGCCTCACTTAACAAAAGACTGTCTTTATAAACCAATATATGTAAATCAAAATAATGGAGATAAACATTTCCCCCGGAAATTTTGCTTGTATTTGATATTGACAACACATCTATATCAAAGAAATTTTATCAGAATACATGTAGATTCTTACAGTCAATGATGGACACCATACTGGAATTCTAAATATAGCATTTAGTTATATCCCAGGTGCTATTAATAGCTAAGAAAGTGTTACAGGGATTAGGATCCCAGAAAAGGAAAACAGGGACTTAAAAAAGGGAAGTCACTTTACAAATTACTTTGTGGTGCCTTTTAAAACGTTTATCTTTGTAGGTATCTATGGATGTGTTATCTTAACGATGAGTGTAATTGACTGCCGCTATACCACAGCACATTCGATTGAAATATATTCAAAGTAGAAAAATTGATAAAAAGAAACCCAGTAATAAATATGGTGATCCTAATGATAATCATTGGAAGATTTTTTTAAAAATAATGATCAATGATCAATTTTTGTAGCTGCTAATATATTATGCTACATACTACAGGAACTTCAGGTTTTGCTTTATTTAAAATGTGTTTTTATTAACAGAAATCCCTGCTACTGAACCCCCACAACTGCCTGGCAGATGTCCGGAATCAGATCACACAGCCTGGATTCCTTTCCATGGTCACTGTTACTATATTGAGTCCTCATATACAAGAAACTGGGGCCAAGCTTCTCTGGAATGTCTTCGAATGGGTGAGTGCCACATTTCCTGAAGGAAAACTCTGTAACCATCTATTCTGGGCTCCATTGAAACTATACATGAAATATACGAAGAATGTAAAAATACCTGTTTATACTTTTAATGATGTATTTTATAACAGAATGGCCAATATCATGCTTCCCAAATGTAATCTCGAAGTTTGTAGCCTCAAATTTTAGAGAATTTACAGAATTCAGGTAGAAAACAGCATGTTCTAAATGGTTTCTTCCTTTCAGACTTCATGTTCTAAATTGTTAGGATTCTCATTCTCAGTTATTCCAAGCGTTGTACTCACCTCTTATCACTGATAAGCTGAAGTTTTACGAGTGCCCAGGAACCGTTTTGTTTCACCATTAATGGAAAAATATTTCTATTTAGTTATTGTTTTGTGAAGACAAATAAAACAAAACTCAAATAGATACTACAAAGATGAATGATTTTTCCCCCGAAGTAAAAAATGTCAAATAAAGTTTATTTTTAGGGTACATTTAAAAGTCACTTAGTTAAATCCCATTAAATATTTTACTGAATTCTTTTTACTTCATGTTTTTAATGCCTCACTCAAGAGTTCTTCATCCAACAGTGATATGCACAGGTTATAGCCTCATTTCCTCCAGGTTCTTTCGAAAGGCAACATTTCTCATGATGCCACCTGATGCCATCTCTGAACTTTTGTAATTAAAAAAATATTTTTCTTTATATTGCTAAGTTTTTTTTTGAAAAAAACTGTAGGAACTTTGTTTTCCATTTTAGGTGACTCTTTTCTGGTAAATAAGATGAATACTTCTGTTTCTCATTCTCAAAATATGAGTCACAAATATTTTGAAATGGCTAATGTTTGTGAAATATATTTAATAATGGATTATGTAATCATGCAGTGAAAACAAGGCGACAATTCAGAACTCGGTAATACGGGATATAGGCATATGGTTAGGTGCGGACCCTCAAGATTCAGAAAGCCTGGGTCATAGCATGAGCTTCCCTCTGCTAGTGTTAGGATCTTGGCAGATTACTCATGCTCTGTGGTTTAGTTTCCTTATCTATAAAATGGGGCAATGATGGTACCTATTTAACAAAGTGATTGTAAAAATTTAATGGGTTAATGCTTGTAAAGTTCAAAGCAAAATGTTCGGCATGAAATGCTTAAAAGATATTAGTTATTATTAAAAAGCTAGAGATTTTTACTCTAAAATTTAATGTTCACAATCTAATGTAGGTTGTCACCTCCATAGCCATCTAACTGGTCTTCCTGTTTTATCTCCTTGCTTTGACTGGTCCTGTACACAACAGCTGGATTCTAATAATAACTAATATAGGACCATTCTTAAGTGGAGAATCTAACTGTTATGTATAGGACCAATCAAAGCAAGACGATGGGTTATTGCATCATTCAGCTGCCTGAAAAAAAAACTAAGTGTTCTTTATCACCACATTGCCCTTAATACCAATCTCCAGCCTTCTGTAATGAGACCTAACCCATGTCTTTTTTTTTTTTTGGGAGGGCCAATGGACCAGATTGGTGCCACACTTCAGTCAAACCAAGTTCTCTCTGTTCCTGATGCTTCCCTTCCTCTTTGTCTTTCATCTTATCACCTCTTTTCCCTGGAATTGTTTTTCATCCTTTTTACTTGAAATCCTATTCTTCTCTCTATTGAAGTTCTGTTTCCTCTATCCTCCCTTTTAGCTGCTTCACCAAGAATGAATATTTGACATGTCCATAGCATATGGCACTTAATTCCCCTTCGATAATATTTCTTCGTACTCTTATTACTGGCCACTGAACCATAACTTTTGTAAGACATACTCTACGTCCTACTAATCTTTGAATATCCTGCAGGAACTAGTTCAGTGCTTGTACTCAAATGATGCTAATGATGCTTAAAAACATATTTCAGAATGAAAACTAAAATTCTGAGACGACAAACATTTGCCCTTTGAAATTCTTCCCCTTAAGTGCAGATGTTAGACTGATTTTTGTTGCTCTTAAGAGCAGTGCTGTTTACAAAAATATTTTCAGCTACTTAAATGTGCAGCTATCACACTTATCCTTTTATGCTTTCCAGGTTCCTCTCTGGTTTCCATTGAAAGTGCTGCAGAATCCAGTTTTCTGTCCTATCGGGTTGAGCCACTTAAAAGTAAAACCAATTTTTGGATAGGGTTGTTCAGAAATGTTGAAGGTAATGTTTGCAGCATGCTTATTTAATCACAAATATTGTAAAACGTTGTATGTAAAACAAGATTTCGTTTCCAAAATGTGTTGCCTTAAAAATGTGTTGCCTTCAAATTCATGAAGAATTTGAAAATTCAAACTCATATTTTTATTTAAGAGCTGAAACTTAAAATGACTTTCATATCATGCTATCCTCAAAGTTGCTAATTAAAAAATATCTTTTGTAGCTGAGATAGTTTCAGAAGCTTTAAAAAAGCATTTTCTATGTTTTCATGGGGCCAGGAAAAAAATGCTAAGGAAAGGATAAGTATAAATATTTGCACTAATTAGAAATACATTTTTAACTAAAGCTATATAGTAAACCTATTCTTTTTGGTTTCCTTCCCTGTAATAATTAGTCATTATAGTCTTGCCTGTTAAGTCTGGTTATAAATGACTGTTGATTCTAGTATAAAAGAATATGCTTAGAAATTTGCATAAATTGGCTGAACTTATTTTAAGACGGGTTATATTTAACTTTTGTCTTTATTCGTTTTATCTGATGATCAGGAATGTGGCTGTGGATAAATAATAGTCCGGTCTCCTTTGTCAACTGGAACACAGGAGATCCCTCCGGTGAACGGAACGATTGTGTAGCTTTACATGCGTCTTCTGGGTTTTGGAGTAATATTCACTGTTCTTCCTACAAAGGATATATTTGTAAAAGACCAAAAAGTAAGTAAGAAGTTCATTGCATGGTGCAAATCACTGATTGCCATTTCTTTCAAATGGTAAGATATCAGGTAGGGAATCATAATGTGATTATGAGGCCATTGCAAGCTCTCTCTTTTCATCCATGAAAAATCCATTCTGCCATTGCAGTTAATTACTGTTTGCAGCTCTGCATGATTGAGAGACACTCTCTGTCTGCTTAACTGTTGTAATGATTTTTGCTTATCAATGCATTTGTAATGGAATATCTGAAGGATTTGCCAAGCTGAAAACAGTCGGGAGAGCTAATCTGCAAAGCCTTACTGCTTGAGGGAAAAGGTGGTAAAGCCAGTACCAGCCCAAACCAGAGGAGACCAAGGTTCTGGAGAGGGATCAGAATTCATTGTGGAATGAGTCATGTCAGACTAATTCAGTCTCCTTTTAAGATGGAAAGCGAGACCCTGAAAGGAACAGGACCGGGGAATTGATAGTGTTGAGTGCTCACAAGGTGCCTCTATCTGGAATTTAAAATTATTTCATTGCCATGCCATGTCGCATAATATCCCTCCCAATAAATTACTGATTAGATAGTAGAGTTGTTGGTTTTTTTGTTTTTTTGTTTTCTGTTTTTTGTTTTTTGAGACAGAGTCTTCCTCTGTCGCCAGGCTGGAGTGCATTGGTGCAATCTCAGCTCACTGCAACCTCTGCCTCCCGGGTTCAAGTGATTCTCCTGCCTCAGCCTCCCGAGTAGCTGAGATTACAGGAGCACAGCACCATGCCCGGCTAATTTTTGTATTTTTAGTAGAGACGGGGTAGAGTTTACCATTTTAAAATTTGGCAGGTCTTTAGCCTTCTCTCACTGTTCTAAGACACACCACACCCTCTGGTGCAAGGTTGGAATTGTTTTTTTTGTTTGTTTTTGTTTTTTTGTTTGTTTGTTTGTTTTTTGTTTTTGTTTTTGAGACAGAGTCTCACTCTGTTGCCCACTCTGGAGTGCAGTGGCGCAATCTCTGCTCACTGCAGCCTCCACCTCCTGGGTTCAAGCAATTCTCCTGCCTCAGCCTCCCAAGTAGCTGGGAGTACAGGTGCACGCCACCATGCCCAGCTAATTTTCGTATTTTTAATAGAGATGGGGTTTCACTCTGTTGGCCAGGCTGGTCTCAAACTCCTGACCTCAGGTGATCCGCCCTCCTTGGCTTCCCAAAGTGCTGGGATTACAGGCGTGAGCTACCGCTCCAGACCTGGAGTCTTATTTTACTTTTCATTCAAATGCTTTATAACCTCTTAGGCTTCAGCAGGCTAATTTCAAAACCCCTAGCCTTGAATATTTTCATTATGGGTAAATTGGTAGATTTTAAGGGTGAGTATCATTGGTTCAAATGCAACTTGGAGAATCACATTTCCAGATCTTCTAATGTACTCAAACTCAGCATACAGCCATAGGAGACGGCTATAGGCTGGACAGACAGAGAGGCAGGTAGATGATTGATAGGTAGACACATAGATAAAGACACGGATTTTTTTCCTACCTGTATTTTTATATCTATCATATCATAATATCATATATCATATCAACACAGGTCAAATGTGGAGGAGTCCATGTATTTGTGAGCCAATAATATTTGCTATCTACCTGCAGTTATTCTGGGTTTTTATAAATATTTATTTTTTTTTACCCACAGTTATTGATGCTAAACCTACTCAGGAATTACTTAAAACAAAAGGTAAGGCCACTGCAAAATTTCAAGTTCTGTGTTAGTAATACATTCGGACTGTTTGTTTTAAAAGGCATAATAGGGATCCCTTCCAACTCCCCTGTGCTCTCAGTAGAATTTGCTTAAGCTAAACTATCCTTTGTCATCAACCTACTTTGAATAATACTTTAGAAAAAGAGGCCTTGGAGTCAGGTTGGTGTTTTTACTATAAGCAGTTACTGAAGGCATTTTTTTTTTTTTTTTGCTCTGTTACAAACAGTTGCCTTGAACCCATGGAAGAAATTTCTCTTAAAAATCTCTGTGGGTTTTTCTTCTTTTATTAGAATTTTTTTGTTTTAATTTTTATAGACTACTTGAATTAGGTAACTGATCCCATTTCACTCATTTTATTGACTGCTTAAAAAAAAAACTGAAAGTGAGATTTATGGCTTTCCTGTAACCTCCTTATTAATGTCATGAGTGCTATTTGTTTAATAATTACATCCATGAGTTCAAGTTTTCAGTATTCTTATTTTCTTTTTCTCTTCATTTTTAATTTTCTTTTGATATCATTACCAATCTATTTATCTTCTTATACTGTATATTTAACAGCCTTAAATTATTTTGAAATAAGGTATATATATTTTAATACAGTGATGAACTAGCACACTGCTACATAGACAGATGGATTATTCTTGCAACTGAATAATCATCTTACCATTCTGAATAATCCTCTATACCAAAGGGACTCTTGTTTTCACGTCTTTCGTTTCTGTTTGACGAATGTCACTTGAAACAATATTTATGCCTTTTAGTTTTTCAACAAGCAAAGTTCTGCATAGCATTCAACCCTCTGCTTCCCTCCACCTTTTCCGTAATGATTTTATTTATTTATAGCTGACACAAGGAAGATGGACCCTTCCAAACCGTCTTCCAGCGTGGCCGGAGTAGTCATCATTGTGATCCTCCTGATTTTAATGGGTGCTGGCCTTGCTGCCTATTTCTTTTATAAGAAAAGACGTGTGCACCTACCTCAAGAGGGCGCCTTTGAAAACACTCTGTATTTCAATAGTCAGTCAAGCCCAGGAACTAGTGATATGAAAGATCTCGTGGGCAACATTGAACAGAATGAACACGCGGTCATCTAGTACCTCAATGCGATTCTGAGATATTTGAATGTCATAAAATTGTAACTGAAATTAAAAATGTTTAGTTCCATGTGATTGTTTTCTTTAAAATGAGTATTGAATTGTACTGTTCTGTCCTTTTTTTCTTTGCCTAATTGAAGAAATAATTGCTTGTTTTCTAGCCTGGCAAGATATTTTCATAAAAGAGGGATAATAATGCTGATTACTACCTTTTAAAATATCTTAGATAAATGCACAGCACCACAGTACCAACATCTAAGCATTAGTGATGTGTAGCTGATGTCAGCTTCATGTGGATTTTAAGCACTCTAGAAACAATGAGGCTTCTTGGCATATTTTAAGGAGCTCTGAAAATGTGTTACCTATTAAATTGTTACTCAGCAAGTAGAAGACCATTTGAAAAATCAGGTACAAATATCCTCAAGTGGCATACAAATGTAGTCAGTTTTCTCTTTTACCAGTTTTTATTTCCACTCCAATTATTTAGAACTTTATTTGTACATGTGCAGAAGAATAAGGCAGCTGAGAATCTTGTTTCCCCCAAGAGAGTTTTACAGGCTGAGTGTTGCAAATGTGTTCTTTGTCCTGTTATATGTATATCAGGAATACAAGGATGTGAAATAAAAATGTAAATTTGCATAACTGGATGTACTTAGATAATGTGAAATAAACATTAAAGACAAGGTCTATTTTTAATAGATTTGCATTTTGGTGATCTTAGTATAAATTTGCTTTTAAATGAGATGTATTTATCCACTCACTTTACACTTTAACTTGACACTTATGATATTACCTTGTAGAGAAATTCTTTAAATGAAACTCATGAACTATTTTGAAAAGGAGTGTTGCTAAAATGCTGTGTGTAAAATGAATTTTTTACCATAATGATTTTGCCAGATCTTCCCCGTAACATGGACTCAATCAGAATTCAACCATCAAAGCCACTAGTACTATTGAGAATCAGAATTCAGAACATCCTCTTCTCCCTTTAATGATTTCTTTTCACTTAACAATTTTGCCTTAAAGTTTGAGGTATATTGTGAAATATTTGGGAGGTTTTACATCTGTATTAGTCAATTTTCATACTGCTGATAAAGACATACCCAAGACGGGGTTAATTTATAAAGAAAAGAGGTTTAATGGACTCACAGTTCCACAGGGCTGGAGAGGCCTCATAATCATGGTGGAAGGCAAAAGGCACATCTTACATGGTGGCAGACAAGAGAGAAAAATGAGAGCCAAGCAAAAGGGGTTCCCCTCATAAAACCATCAGATCTCATGAGACTTATTCTCTACCACAAGAACAGCGTGGGGGAAACTGCCCCCATGATTCAATTATCTCCCACTGGGTCCCTCCCACAACACATGGGGATTATGAGAGCTACAATTCAAGATGAGTTTTGGGTGGGGACACAGTCAAACCATATCAGTATCTCGCACAGGTACCACACTGCCAGCTCACCTTCACTTTTTTATGAGATTGCCCACGAGCAGAAGTCTTTACCTGGAATCACTGGATGGGACTCCTCGGATGGCATTAAGGGATCTAGGAAGGCCCCCAGATTGCAGGGCAAAATGTCACGTTTGTTTTGTGCCTTTATTTTTCTGGAAAGAAAACAGCTAGATTCTCAAGAAAGTCAATCATTCAAAAAAGAATAAGAAATGGCACAGTATTTGGGATAGGGTGGAGTTTCCAATACTCCAACTTAGAAACAAATAGGAAGTAAGAAGTAGGCTGAGCGCAGTGGCTCACACCTGTAATCCCAGCACTTTGGGAGGCCGAGGCGGGCGGATTGCCTGAGGTCAGGAGTTCAAGATCAGCCTGGCCAACATGGTGAAAACCCATCTCTACTTAAAATACAAAAATTAGGTGGTCATGGTAGTGGGCTCCTGTAATCCCAGCTACTCAGGAGGCTGAGGCAGGAGAATCACTTGAACGTGGGGGGCAGAGGTTGCAGTGAGCCGAGATCGCGCCACTGCACTCCAGCCTGAGCAACAAGAGTGAGAATCTGTCTCAAAAACAAAACGAAAAAATGTAAGTGGGCAACTGTTGGAAAGGTTTCTGAGCACAAACAACTCCATTCAACACCTCAAATAACAGCAATCAAGTTGCTTTTCATTTTCTTGATAAGAACAAAGCAAGTTCAACTTGAAGAAGTTCCAATAGAAACAGTGGCTGCTGTGTCAAAGCAGTATGTGGTGAATTACGCTAAGGCAATCCCTTTCCTTCTGTCTGTCTAGCTAGCTAACTATCTAATTTTTTCCCCTCAAAGATAAAAGACAGAAATATAGAATGAGAAGAAATGCTTGAGTGAGTACGGTTTACAAATTCTTTACACAAATCTTTTTCATTATAATTCAGAGCTGCAGTTTCACAGAAAATATTTTGGACTCCGTGCAACATATATCTCAGACTAAATGTCTTATCATTTCAGGAAACAGTCTGTGTTTGACAGGGTTGCTGAGTATTGTATTTCACACTCTCACATTATCCACCCAAACACATACTCAACGAGATAAGTCGTGTGTATCTCTTTAGTACTGTACTAAAATAGCAAGGATATTTTTTGGTGGAGCCAGGAGGAGGTATTGGGTAGAGAAGAGCAGTTTCCGTGTTGTTCATTTATTCATTTGTTTTTGGTTTGGGTGGTTGTAGTTTATGTGATTGCACTTGCTTGAGGTTTTCATCAGGGTTCAGGAGCTGGAAGATTCTTAAGGCTGTTTTTTCCCTTAACAGGAAATAATGGAGATGTCACTACAGACTGGTGGACACATGACGCATCCATTTCTCAGTATTCACTCCTGCATCCATTTATCCCTTTATTCATTTTTTCATTACATATTTCTTGAGCATCTAATACATGTGCCAGACATTGCGCTCACCCCTGTATGTTCAGATATAGCTAAGAAGCAGGGCCCGTCCACACAGTGCAGTCTAGTGGCCATCCAGACCATTTAATAACCATATGGCAGATGCATTGGTAGAATGTGCTTAAGGTATTAATGGAGCAGCAAGAAATGCAGAGACGGCTGTTGGCAGGGGCAGAACCAGGTTTGTGTGGCCTGGAGATGTTGCTCTTGAGGGCCCTCTTTAAGAAAAGGGCTAGATGTGGTGGCTCATGCCTGCAATCCCAGATCTTTGGAAGTCTGAGGCAGGTGGATCGCTTGAGGCCAGGAGTTCAAGACCAGCCTTGGCAGCATAGTGAGAATCTGTCACTACAAAAAGCTTTTAAAAAGCTAGCCGGGCATGGTGGCAAGTGCCTGTAGTCCTGGCTACTTAGGAAGCTGAGGTGGGAGGATCTCTTGAGCCCAGGAGTTCAAAGCTGCAGTGAGCTGTGATCACACCACTGCACTCCAGACTGGGCCACAGAGTGGGACTCTGTCTCTGAAAAAAACAAAAACAAAACAAAACAAAGAAAAAGAATATTAAAAAATAGGTACAAAGTGAAAATGTATTCAGAACAAGAAATCAGAAGAAATTGCAAATTCTTAAAAGCTGGTAACTGCAAGAAACATCACACATTGGGGACAGTTACACATTATTTTTAGTAATTACCTTCCTGATGTACTTGCTGTTACTTCGCTTGGGCTGTCTTAATAAAATGCCACAGACCGGGTGGCTTAAACAACAGAGAGATACTTTCCAATATCTTCTGCAGGGAAACAAAAACAATTGAATATGCATATGTGTGTATAGTGTGTGTGTACAGTATATGTGTGTACATGGGTGTGTATAGTATGTGTGTACAGTATGTGTGTACACGGTTGTGTATAGTATGTGTGTACAGTATGTGTGCAGTATATTTGTGTGTGTACTGTATATGTGTGCATGCAGTAGATATGTGTGTGTACAGTATGGGTATGTATAGAATATGCTTGTGTGCATACAGTAGACATTGTGTGTATAGCATATATATAAGTACATGCAGTAGATGTTTGTGTACAGTATGGGTGTATACAGTATATATGTGTGTAGTATACGTGTGTACAGTATATATGTGTGTGCATGCTGTAGATATCTGTGCAGTATATCTGTGTGTACAGTATATGTGTGTATACAGTAGACATCTTTGTGTACAGTATATGTGTGTGCATGCAGTAGATATCTATGTGTATGCAGTATGTACAGTATATGTACAAGCAGTATATGTGTTTGTACAGTATATATGTGTGTGCATGCTGTAGATAATCTGTGCAGTATATCTGTGTGTACAGTATATGTGTGTATACAGTAGACATCTTTGTGTACAGTATATGTGTGTGCATGCAGTAGATATCTGTGTGTGCAGTATGTACAGTATACGTGCATGCAGTATATGTGTTTGTACAGTATATATGTGTGCATGTACAGTATGTGTAGATGTGTAGATGTGTGTAGTGTGTGTACAGTATATGTGCATGTGCAGTATATATGTGTGTATAGTATATATCTATATGGTATGTGTGTGTGCAGCATATATGTATGTGTACAGTATGTGTGTGTACACAGTATATGTGTATGCATGCATTCTATATCTATACAGTATGTGTGTACAGTATATACATGTGTGCAGTACATATGTGTATACAGTATATATGTGTATGTACAGTAAGTTTGCAGTATATATGCATGTATAGTGTGTGTGACATGTGTACAGTATATGTACAGTATACCTGTGTGTGTACAATATATGCATGTGTGGTATATATATATGTGTATGCACAGTATACATGTATGTGCAGTATCTATGTGTGTGTGTGTGTGTGTGTGTGTGTGTATCTCTCTCTTCCTAGAGAGAGATTTATTTTGAGTAACTGGCTTGCACAATTGTGGAGGTTTGAGGAGTCCACAATCTACTGGGCAGGCCAGCAGGCTGGAGACCCAGGGAAGGGTTGCAGTTCGAGTCCAAGGGCAATCTGCTGGCAGAATTCCTTTTTGTTTGCAGGAGGCCAGGCTTTCAACTGATTGAATGAAGCCTACCTACGTCATGAAGGGTAATCTGTTTTACTCAAAATCCATCAATTAAAATCTTAATATCCAAACACCATCACAGAAACAGCTAAAATAATGTTTGGTCAAATATCTTGGCACTGTGACCCAGCCATGTTGACACATAAGATTAACCATCACACTCCCTTATATGGCAATGACTTTGTAATATTTTTTGTAGAGGGAATAGAAAGATAATTCCATCTTTAGCACAGTCAATCAGACATTTTAAAAATATTTGATAGTTTAGAAATGCTAATTTCAACTATACAACTTGTTATTGATAATGTTTAATTTTTAGGATTGTTATCACATATGGGAGAACTATCCATATTTTCATATACAAGCACTAATAATTTAGGACATTAATTTTGAGTTTGGGTGTGAGAGAAATAAGCAATCTTAAACAGTTTTTGATGTGATGATATTAATCAGTTTATTGATACTATTTTTATAATGGCCTATGAGTTTGGGGAAGGCTGTTATTTTGTGTCAAATCAGCTAAAAATTTAAATCTTTTTCTAATATGTTCATATGATTTACTTTTCTTTAGGAGCTAAAATTATGTAATCTAAGAATCTCTTCAGTACTTCAATTTGAAACATCTTTCTTGTTATAAAGTATTGTTTCGGAAATGAGCTGAAAATTCTCTTACTATTTCCTTTTTGATCTCAGAATAATTTATATTGGTTTCATGGCCAATTTTTTGCTGTTTCATATTCCCATTAATCTCATATGCATTTTTCCTTTTTTTTTTTTTGATGGAGTCTCACTCTGTCGCCCAGGCTGGAGTGCAGTGGTGCAATCTCCGCTCACTGCAACCTCCACCTCCCGGCTTGACACCATTCTCCTGTCTCAGCCTCCCAAGTAGCTGGGACTACAGGCACCCACCACCACGCCCGGCTAATTTTTGTACTTTTGGTAGAGACGGGGTTTCACTGTGTTAGCCAGGATAGTCTCAATCTCCTGACCTCAAGATCCTCCCACCTTGGCCTCCCAAAGTGCTGGGATTACAGGTATGAGCCAGTGCACTCGGCCCCTATTTCTTTGATAATTTTAAAAATGAGATATACTTTCTATACATCCAAACCTTCAGTCTGCCAGTATTTATAGAACTTCTCAATTGTTTTAGTTGAAATGTTCCAAAAATGTTTTTCCAAGTTGCAGTTAAAATGACATACTTGACAAAACTCCAATACCACATTCCTATCAAAACAGAAAAAAGAAAAATATGCGGTTCTTTTATAATTGTCTATTATAGACAATAATACACCTTTCATTTAATTACTTAGACCTTCTTTTTGTGTTACTTAAACCTTCCATTTTGATTAAGCAATGATGATAATTGAAATTTCTTTTTGTTTTGAGATGGAGTCTCACTTTGTCGCCCAGGCTGGAATGCAGTGGTGCACCTCGGCTCACTGCACCCTTTGCCTCCCAGGTTCAAGCAATTCTCCTGCCTCAGCCTCCTGAATAGCTGGGATTACAGGCACCTGCCACCCTGCCAGGCTAACTTCTTTGTATTTTCAGTAGAGACAGGGTTTCACCATGTTGGCCAGGCTGGTCTTGAACTGATAATTGAAATTTCTACTTACATTTTTTACACTCTGGTGAGTAAAATAGTTTCTATAGACTAGCTTCATGTTTCCCGTATTTCAAACCTTGTTCCTCCTCTAATCCCCACTTGCTTTGCTCAGGGGTCCTCTAGGATACACTAATATTACTCTGTAAAATCTGGCCTTCAACCTTCTAGTATTATAGTTGGATGTTTTTGCAAAGGGAATGATAGGTGTATTGCTAGAGCCCATTCGCGAGGTGGCTTTCTGATGTGTTCATTTCACTAGGCTGAAGTATGGTACCCAGTGACTCAGTCAAGATAAATCTAGGTGGTTTGTGAAGGGATGTTGCGGAAGTAATTAAAGTTCCTAATCAGTTGATTTTAAATTAGGGAAATTATCTGGAGAGGGCCCAGTTTAATAAGTTGAATGGTCTTAAGATTAAGCTCAGGCTTTTCCTGAAGGTGAGGGCTTCTGATTATGGACCACAGCTTTGGCTCAAGAAGTTCCACATGAAGTTCCAGTTGCAGTTTGCTCCTGATCCCCTCCCCTCCCGTCCCGTCCTCTCCTGTCCCCTACCCGCCCCTCCCCTTCCCTTCCTTTCTTTTTCCTTCTTTCTTTCTTTTTCTTTCCTCTTTCCTTTTGTTTTCTTCCTTTTTTTTTCTTTTCTGACAGGATCTCTTTTTCCCATGCTGGAGTGCGGTAACATGATCATAGCTCACTGGAGCCTCAAACTCTCAGGCTTAAGCAATCCTTCCACCTTGGCCTCCTGAGTAGCTAGGACTACAGGCATGTGCCACCATACCTGGCTAATTTTTTTTTTTTTTTTGATTTTTCGTAAAGATGAGGTCTCCCTGTGTTGCTCAGACTGGTCTCAAACTCCTGGCCTCAAGCGATCCCCTGCTTTGGCCTCCTAAAGTGATGGGATTACAGGTGTGAGCCACCATGCCTGGCCTAATCTTCCCTTTCTGGGGACCTGTCTTACAGACTTTGGACTTGCTTAGCCAGTCTGACACAATTGCATAAGCCAATTCCTTGTAATATGTCTCTATATATGTGTATCTATGAATGTATTAATGATCATCAGTCTATTTTAATATTTCCTACTTGTTCTGTTTCTTTGGTTGAACTCTAACAAACCATTCCATTATTAACAACCACATTAATACACCATTCATATATATATATATATATATAATTTTTTTTTTTGAGACAGAGTTTCACTCTTGCTGCCCACACTGGAGTACAATGGTGCGATCTCAACTCACTGTAACCTCCACCTCCTAGATTCAAGTGATTCACCTGCCCCAGCCTCCCAGAGTAACTGGGATTACAGGTGCACACCACCACGCCCGGATACTTTTCGTATTCTTAGTAGAGACAGGGTTTCACCATGTTGGTCAGGTTGGTCTTGAACTCCTGATCTCATGTGGTTCTCCCCCTCGGCCTCCCAAAGTGCTGGGATTACAGGCATGAGCCACTGCGCCTGGCCACACCATTTCTATGTTAACAACCGCGTAAATATATTATTCCACTAAAACTCAAATTAATGTATTCCAAAGTCATCACCTCTTTACCCTGAATCCCCAAAATGTCCCTGGTCATTCCAACACCACCCAGCACCAGAGGAAGTATGATGGAAGGGTAGTTGACATGGAGAGTCTAAAACAATTATGGTTAAAATATTAACTACAGATTTTATTTTAAAAACCATGGCCATGTGAAAACACTGCTGAAGCCCTTCCAGGGCCTTGGAAGGGACCCGTGCAAGGGAGTGGCCCTGAAACTTAAGCCTCATTAGCGTCACTATAGAATCACTCTGAATGCCAAGGACAGCTTCTGAGCAAAGCCACTTGAAGTGAAACCAGAACAGACATTCAATGACGAGTAGAAAAGAAAGCATCATAAGGGAAAAAGGAAGGCAGGAACGGACGCTGGGCAGAGAAGAAGCTTAAGAAAAGCCACTGGGATGAGAAACAGCTGGTTTATATAAGACATAAAGTGAGATGAATGTTGAGAGGCGAGCAAGGGATCGCGCACTTGAATAATGACAAGAGGCATTCTTCCATTCGATCCTCCTTCTACTTCATCTGCACTCAGGGCCCTTTGATGTGGTGTCAGGCTGTGCCCATGTGACTCAAGCAAGGAGATTACATGTTTCACTACATAATCAAAGCTACACATGTCATCTGGCCTAATTTAAAAGAGAGCAGAAATCATACCCCTTTACATGAAGACTGATATAGTTTGGCTGTGTCCCCACTCAAATCTCAAGTTGTAGCTCCCATAATTCCAACGTGTCATGGAGGGGACCCAGTGGGAGGTAATTGAATCATGGGGGTGGATTTTTCCTAGGCTGTTCTCGTGATAGTGAAGTCTCACGAGATCTGATGGTTATAAAGGGGAGTTCCTCTGCACAGCTCTCTTGCCCCCCCGCCATGTAAGATGACACTTTGCTCTTCCTTTGCCTTCGTAGGAAAGGAATGTCATGATTGTGAGGCCTTCGCAGCCATGTGAAACTGTGAGTCCATTAAACCTCTTTCATTTATAAATTACCCAGTCTCAGGTATGTCTTTATTAGCAGCGTGAGAATGGACAAATACACAGACATTTAAACGTGAGGTCATAAAGTTACTCAAGTAAACTCATGAAGAATTAGAGACCCTTGAAGGCTTAGGCCACATAACTATGGGATGCATTGAACAACTGACTTCTCTGCATAACAAAACTGGAGGTGGAAAATTCTGTCTTAACTTGGAAACCTTTGTATTATTAAGATTATAAAGAATATCTATATTCGTGAGAATTTATTCTCTGCTGATAACTTACGGAAAATCTACTTCATTGACTATAAATGAGTGTTCTCAACATTGGTACCCATTGTAATCACCTTGACCTCACCCCAGACCTGAAACAGCTTTTGCAAAAATTCCAACAATGAGAACATGATGAGAGTGAAGGGATCTGACCTAACTCACTCCATCTTGCTTCCAACCTCCAAGCTGCCCTTGTTCATTCCTCAGCCTAGGCTGAACTAACTTTGGGGAGAACTTGGTTTATAGTTTAATTTTGAGACAAAGATAACAGCCCTTTTCTGAAGCAAACGCCCTTCTTGCCTGGGGACCAGACTGCTCTATAAGACTAACAAGTTAGCCAAAAGATTAGAAATTATGGTTTAGGACCCATGCAGCCAGAGGCCACAAGATTCTGAACTTCCCCAGTTACTCCTAGGGATAACATCACTATTGTAAAATCTAAGGTTGGTGCTCAAGATATTGTTTCAGACCTTGCATTCTGATGCACCAGCTAGTGCCACCCAGGTTGGTAATCTGGCTCAGCCGGTTCTATGATCTCACCGAGGAGCAGAAGACAGCAAGAAGAACCCCCTTTGATCTCCTGTGATTTCGTCTTTAACCTGACCAATCAGAACACCGTACTCCCCGGCCCCTACCCATCAAATAATCCTTAAGAAACTCCATCTTCTGACTTTTCTGGGAGACTGATTTAAGTAATAAAACTCTGGTCTCTCATTCACCTGGCTCTGCATGAATTAAACTTCTTCTCTGTTTCAATTCCCCTGTCTTGATAAATCTTCACTATCTGGGCAACAGGCAAGGAGAACCTACTGGGTGGTTATAGACCCATTAAACCAGAATCTGGGAGTAGGACTCGGGCATTTTCTTAATTAACAGAACAGATCAAACCAACAGAAACTCCAGGTGCTTCTGTGAACTGGGTCCTGTGGGCTATGGTTTGAGTGCGTTCTAAAACTCAGATGTAGAAACTTAAGGATCAGTGTGATAGTATTGACAGGTGGGGATTTTGAGAGGTGATTAGGTTGTACATGAGGGCTCCTCCCTCCTGAATGTAATTATGGCCCTTGTAAGAGAGGCTTCTGGGAGCGTTCAGCTCTCTCCCGCTTCCGCCTTCTACTACGTGAGGACATGATGTTTCTCCCCTCCAGAGAATACAGCAAGAAGGTTCTTGACCTATGCAGGTGCCTTGACCTTGGGCTTCTCAGCCTCCAGAACTGTGAGAAAATGAATCTCTGTTCTTTATAAGTCACCCCTGAATCTGCAGCACAATTAGATTGAGACATGAAGAAATAAAGTTAACTGGTACTGGTTTGAAGGTATTAATCCTCAGTATTCTCTCTTTGGTACAAATTCTTCAGAACATGAATAGAGTAAATCTCTCCCACAATTGTGGGAAAGCAATTGGTAAATTTCCTAATGTAGAATGGCTACCCAAAATCTTTTTTTAACCAAAGAGAGGATATAACCAAAAAAATTCACATTATCACCTTTTCATGCTCCTGTGATTTTTTTAAAGAAAATCCGTATTTAAATACTAAGAAACCTTTTAGTTTTCTTAAAACCTTTAGTTTTTGTATGTGTTTCTTTTAAAACTCAGATGTTGGAACTTATAGGTCAGTGCAATAATATTGATAGGTGGGGTGTTCAAGAGGTGATTGGAACTAAGTTTTCTTACTGAAACTAGAAGTTTTCAATAAGAAACTAAAAGTTTACTTAGTATTTAATTTGCTTAGTTAATATTTATATGGATTATATAATATGGATTATATTTAAATATTAAATAGAAAATAGCATGGCTTCAAATATGGATTATATTTAAATACTAAATAAGAAAGCTTCCTTAAAATATTGTTCTTTGTCAAGCCGCAATAGGTGTTACACAATGTATCAGGAGACTGCTTCCCCTGGTAATTCCACCCAAACTGCTCCACGACATACCAGAAACACATACTTTGGTACTGGTCTTTCTTTGGTGTTCTGTAAATGTTCTTTATTCGGAAATGTCCCCTGACAGGCACTTTCTTTAAAAGTGACAGTGACATTGGAAAGGCTCCTTGAGTTGGCTGGAGATCCGACTCTTCTGTGGTGCTTTAAAATATTAACACTATTCACGGCAGCTCTGCAAGAATAGGTTTTGGCAGTGGTTATTGATCTCGTTCAACTAGCTTTGTGGGAACGTTCTCCTTACGGATGTGATTATAGCTCATGTACACACAGTTGCCTCAGAGTTTTAAAGAACTTTACAAAGGTACCGTGTTCTTTCTTTTTTTCTGATTGATTTATTATTTTTTTTTCTTTGATTGGAAGAAAATTGAAGACTCTGTGGGCCTGTGCCTATTTGAGGATTCTAACAGGAATTCTCAAACACCGCTGGGCCGAAGAACCACATGAGAAGCTTATTCTAAAGCTCAGATTCCTCTGGGTCCATGCTTGTGATTCTGATTAAGTAGACCTGGGGTGGAGCCCTGGAATCTGCATCTGAATAAATTTTTCAAAAGACTGTGAGGCACACAGCCCTTAGACTATGACTTTGAGGAGCATTCTGTTTTGGAACCCTTTTGCATTGAAATTGCATTTCCCCAAACTGCTCTTTAGAAATCTCACCTAATCCATGAGGTAAAAGTAGGAGCTCAAGAGCATAGGAATTAACTAAAGCTGTGGCTTCTCCATGCTTCTATTAATCAGGAAGCACAGATACTAAAATCCACTCCCGCACTTTGCCCTAAACCCCTACTTCTTTCCCAGTGCGCGACTCCTCACATACCCTTCGTAATCACCATTAATGAGTGTGTGTGAGTGAAGCTTTCCCTCTCCTATCCAACCTTAGAATATGAACTCCAAGAGTCGGATACCATAGGCCAGACATCATGGAGCCCTGGGCAGAATCCTAGGTCTTTGTGAAAAGAACCATCTTTCCAGGCTACGAATAATAACAGTAAATTGGTTTGAGACAGGAATAATACACAGTGGTCACAGGAGAATAAAAAGATTCCAGGCAGCAGTTTCACGTGACTAGAGGCTAGGGGCTAAGATCCTGAAAAACCAGGGTGTGAACCAAGCTGACTAAGACAGACTGGACTCAACATGGCGCTGGATTTGACCTAGGTTTCACCTGGGACCTCATTATATGTTCATTAGCATACAAGTGACATACCCATTAGTACTATGACAGTTCTGAGAATATCCATATTTGATGTAAAAATGGCTGGCACCACAGTTCAGAGAAATCACTTGCTTCCAGGAATTCTCATGAATAGTCCACCCTTTGGTTAAAAAAACCCATAGAGGTAGCAACCCTAAACCCCATTGCGTGACTTTTCCTGAGTACATGGAAGGAAGTACAGCGTTTCCTTTCTGGAGTGTGTACTTTACACTTTGCAGTAAATCTCCATACTTGCACTATTTTCTGAATCATCCCTGAATTTCTTCCCATGGTGGTGTCAAGAGCCTGGACACTGGCTGGAGTTGAGGTCCCACCAGCAGCTGGGAATCTCACCCAGCCCAACAGTATCAGTTTGACCCATGGGGATACCCATCACAAAAAGTGCCAGTCTCCTTGGGCCAAGGTTTGTGCACCTTCTGAAAGGAAGTTAATGGAAACTTTCTGATACTCGTAACCATCAAAACTAGATAATTCAGCTTTATTCTCCCAAAGTTACAGGGTAGAAGAAAATGCATCCAGTTCTTGGAGGAAAATTGCAATAAATATTTTGAAGAGAGTTCCATCTCTTATTCTCCCTCAGTTTTCTGAAAGTCAGAGTAACACTTGGCTATAAAAGTAACAGGGAAACTAAGTGCCTATCATATACCAGGCACAATGGTGTGCAAACAAGTGGGATTTCATACATTTCCCAAGTGTGTTCTGCTGGCTGCCATGTAAGACCCTAGGGTTACTTCCAAAACTCAGAGGTCCTGGCTTTTGAGTGGGTGGGGACAAGAGGTGGATTTAAAGTTTCCAGCAGAGAAGAAGGGAGGGTGTGGGACTAATAGTCTGCTGGAACCAGTTCTCTGAATATGATGGTTTATCTGGCAAGGCTTGATTCCCTCAAGGAAGTTCTAGGCTAAAAGAAGAGCTAAGCTTCTACAGTCTCTGAGCTTTTTGTGTTACTGATCTTGAGACTTATAATAAAAAGAAAACCCTGACTTGATCTGGCCGTGCCAGGCTCCCTTCTGGGCCCTTGCTGCCGTGTGTCGGTAGGCTGTAACTAGAGATGGATTATGTAAGAAATGCTTTTGTCAGAAGAGGCTGTTCCAGTATTTTATGTGCCCTGGAGCCCAGCACCTCTGCTGTGAGTCCCCTCCCTGTGTGAGTTGCAGCCTGGCTGGATACACCTGCTACTGGTCTCAAGCACCTGTGATTTATTGGTCATGAAGCAGGTACTGGGACTCCTACTTTTATTATCTGCACGACCATCCCTCAGCCAGTGTAGATGCCCAGGCTAGACTTGCAGAGCATGAAGAAGGAAGCAGAACCAGTTTGGGACCTTCACCTGAGCAGCTGACTTAACTCCACTGCCAAGCAGCCAGGAATCTGGCACAGTTTCTGAGATGTCTCAGCCAACTGGTATTTCTGAAGCCATAGTTTTCCTGTGAGCTCCCCCTCAACATGGGTATAGTCATTGGGCTTGTTTTGCTTCTTCCTTGTTCTTGTTTAAAAGCCAGTTTTCTTCCTTGAAAGGCAGTGAAATCTCTGGGTTTTCCATGTGAGTAGAGAGGAGCAGGCGGAACAAGCTTAGGGAGGCCAGACAGTATCAGGTAACCATTTCTTGAAGTTGATCCTCAGAGCATCCAAGCCACTGGGTTCATTTGGATGATCTTCAGCCAGGCATAGTCCCTGGTGCCAAGCCTCAGGATATCAAAGAACTACTTATAAAATATGTGTTCCTTCATAAGAAAAAGAATGTTTTAGCCAAGAGGGCATGCCTGCCAATAAATCTCACATAGGTTAAGACACAAACTGAAAAAATGCTCAAGGACCATGAGCCACAGTCACTGGAGAAGCTACAGTCACTCATTCTCCAGCAGTTCCCCTTATCCACCTACCAAAGGTCCTTAGGTAACTGCCATCAACCCCTAGGAACTCACAAAAAGACTATCAAAGTGAAAATGTGTTTCAAGGACTATAGTGGGTGTAACACCTGGGCAGCCAACAACGTCTATAATTCATGCATTTTTCAGCTCTGATTTTGTCTCTTTGACTAATGGAACTTCCATTCCAACTGCATCTAATACTGAAGTGTCAAGTTGTAAAATTCCGTAAAGAACCAAAACAGAAGACTGATAGTAGCATAAGCTATGAGTTCCAAAGCTATTGCTGAGCCCTAGCTAACAGCAAGTGGTCAAATACATGCACTCCATTCTTCAAAAACCAATTATACCATCACAACTCCTCAAACGTTTGATAATTAGCAAACACTATCACCCTAGATGTCCTGGCCGGCTGTTTTGTAGTTAGCACAGAAAGCAGCCCTGAATGCACCTGCTCGAGCTTTGGGACCAAAACTATAACCACAGGGGTGATCAACACCATTGCCTCTATAGACTCATATCTAAGACATCAGTGATCACCACCAAGACATGAAGAGTTGAGTCAACAGTATTTGTGCCACCTGCTCTGATCAAAGAGCTGAAGGTCGTGTTCAGTATCACATGGACACTGCCAAACTTAAACCTTTCAATAAGAAACTTGAGATGTTATACAGATTGTTGATGACAGAAAAGTCTGAGGTGGAAGGCCCACCCAGTACTGTCGTGGCAGAGCTTACAGAGATGTTGAAGGTGCCAGGGGCAAACCCAAGGAAGTGCAGATCCATCAGGCAGTGCCAGTTTCTTGTCACAAAGACTTCTGAATGGTGCTTGATAAACAAGTTTGCCTTTGGTGACCCTGTTAATTCCCTTGCCATAGTCACCTTTAAAAGCTACAAGTAGGACTATAACCATCAGAGTACTTCAGTAGTGACTATATGTAGACAGATAATGAAGGAGTCATTGGAAGGACATTTAGCCAAATGACTACTTCTGTATTAAGTGTGCCTGAAAGATTTGAGGGTATTTCTCTTTTTTGGTCTGTAAGTCTAAACCAAATGTTGTCTTATGAATTATTTGCGATTTAAGAAAAATGACAGATAATAGACACGAAATTATTTCTTTATTACTGAATCATTCCTTCTCTTTTCAAAATTAAAATTATGATGTTGACCAGAAACAGGAAATAATTCCATCAGGGTAGGTGGTAGGTGTTCCTAATCTCACTGTGGACTTTGTTTATTGGGTCATTTCTCAACTTGATGAAATCTAAAAAGGAAATTCTTGAGGAGTGTGACATTTTTCTTTCTCTTGATATAATGTAATGTTTATACTCCATTCTAGTTAGAACTCCTGCGACATGCAAGATGAGTAATAGGTTTTGTTTCTGAAAATAGTCATTTAATTGAAAAATAAGATCCTAAAAAATGTACAAATGAATAAATGTAATTTTCATGCTGATGAACCTCATATTTACATCTTTAGCTTCTACTTGGAACAGCTAACTGGCCTACTTGACTGTTCTACTTAAATGCGTCATAGACATCTGAAATTTAACCAAAGAGAACACGGTGTTTTCCCCATGTGGTTACCACTCTGATGGTTTCCATCTTAGTGAATGGCAACATGATCTACCCAGCCAGTCAATCTAGAAAACTTGGAGCCCTTCTTGCTCCCTCTTTCCCTCACCTTCCACGTATATTACCAAGTGTGTTCAATTCTACTTTTCACTTCTACTTGTCCACCTCTGTCTCTCCCTGGCCACTCCCTAGCCCAGCCGCCATTATTTCTTGCCTGAAATACAACAACCTTCTACTTCCCTACTTTTACTTCCGTCACCCTCCAATAATTCCCCACAGTACACCGAGTGGTCTTCCTGAAATGTGAGTCACACTATATTACTCTTCAATTTAATACCTTTCAATATCTTCCAATTTCATTTAGAAGAACACCCAACTTTCTTACCACAATCTAGAGGACCTGTGTCACCTGCTCCTGGCCTGCCACATGCTTATTTTCTATGCTTTGGCCACACTGGTCCTCCCTCAGCATCTCAAACCAGTTGAACTCTTCCCCCAGGGCTTTTTCACATGCTGTTTCCACTCTTGGAATATGTTTATCCTCACTCTTCAAGATCTTCAACCCTTTTGATCTCTCAGGTCATTCTTCCTAAGGCAGCCTCCTACCCTGTTGTTCAACTCAGCCCCCTGATTATTTTCATCATAACACTGATCAGAATTCTTTAATTCATTTTTTTTTTTCTGCCCGGTTCCTTTCCCCTGCAACATAATGTAAATTCCATGAAGGCAAGAACCAGATCTAGTTAGGTTAATTAGTGAAATGTCTGGAGCCTTTGACAGTGTTCAGTACATGATGGTGCTTGATAGTATTTGTTGATTCCACTGAATCAATGAAAGAATTGGAATAAAAAGAGGGCTTTAGATGGAATCTAGGAGAGCACTAACATTACCACTTGAGAGGCAGGAGAAAAACCTACAAGGAAACTTGGGAGAAGCAGTCAGGGAGGATTCTACAAGAGTTTTCCAAAGGCCAAGGAAAGAGTGTCTGCCAAAGGCTGCCCTGCATCAGGTAAGACAGGAGTTGAAAGTGTCTACTACATGTAACATTAGAAAAGTCATCGTGACCTTGCCAAAAGCAGTTTCAAGAAGTTTGAAGGAGACAGACCAAGCAAAAGCAGCTGAAGGGAAAGGTTTCAGTATACCTGAGTACAGAAAAGGAGCTAGGGGAGGGGCAGAGTGTAAGGACCCATGGGTGGGAGGCTGTAATCATTAGAACGTGGCCTCCCTGGGATGGCGGGAGGAGAGCCCGGGGCCCGGGGGGAAGAAAGAAGAGGCTTCCTTTAGGGTCCCATTCTGTGAAACTACTGCCCCTCCCCAATATAATTAAGTCAAATCCCTGGAGGTAGAGTCTGGAGATGGTATTTTTATAAAACATCAGGCTCATCCAATGGCAGCTCATGGTTGAAACACTGGTTTAAATAACCATCTTCCTAGTGTTTTTTTTAATTGAAACAACTCTCAGAAAGAGAGATTTGGCCTTGTGAGAGAGACAAATTCTGACTTAGGGTAGTGGGCAGATTCACCAGCAGAAAGTGGCAAAGAAGCTGGTAACTACCTTTACCTCCACCCAGCCAGGCTGCCTGGAGTCCATGTACACATTCGTTTTGTTATAACTGTGATAAAATACATATAAAACTTACCATCTCAACCAGTTTCAAGTATACTGTTCAGTAGTAAGTACATTCACATTTTTGCACAACAGTCACCACCATCCATCTCCAGAACTCTTGATCTTGCAAATCTGAAACTCCACACCCATTAAACAACTCCCCATTTCTCCTCCACCCAAGCCCTGGCCACCGACATGCTACTTTCTGTCTCTATGACTTTGACTACTTTAGGAAACTCATAGAAGTGAAATTATATAGTATTTGTCCTCTCATAACTAGCTACTTTCATTTAGCATATCTTCAAGGTGTATCCATGTTCTAGCAGATCAGAATTTCCTTCCTTTTTTTTTTTTCTTTTTTGAGACGGAGTTTTGCTCTTGTTGCCCAGGCTGGAGTGCAATAGCGTGATCTTGATCTCAGCTCACCACAACCTCCGTCTCCCGGGTTCAAGCAACTCTCCTGCCTCAGCCTCCGAGTAGCTAGGATTACCGGCATGCGCCACCACGCCCGGCTAATTTTTGTATTTTTAGTAGAGACAGGGTTTCACCATGTTGATCAGGCTGGTCTCGAACTCCCGACCTCAGGGGATCTGCCTGCCTAGGCCTCCCAAAGGGCTGGGATTACAGGCATGAGCAACCACGTCCAGCCTGCTTCCTTTTTAAGACTGAAAACTGTTTCATTGTATGAGTGGACAAGTTTGTTTATCCAGTCATCCATTGATGGACATTGGGTTACTTCCACTGTTTGGCTATTGTGAACAATGCTGCTATGAACGTGGGTATACACATATCTCTTCAAGACCCAGTTTTACATTATTTTGAGTATATACCCCAAAATAGAATTTTTGGACCATTTGGTAAATTTATTTTTAATTTTTGGAGGAAGTGTTCCATTCTGTTTTCCGTAGCAGCCGCACAATTTTACATTCTCACCAGGAGTGCATAAGGGTTCCAGTTTCTCTACAATCATTGCCAACACTTGTGATTTTCGAGTCTCTCTTAAAACATTGGTAATAACCATCCTAATGGGTGTGTGGTGGTTGCATCCCTTCTTTTTTGGTTTAGTTCTTTTTCTAAACTCCTTGAGTCAGGGAGTGGTGGGTACTGTTGCATTTTCCAATGACAATCTACTCTCTGGAGGACCAGGAGAATGGCCATTGGACTTCAGCAATGTCCTGGCTCTTTTTTTTCCCCCCCCTTTTTAAGTTGAAGTTTCTGATGTTTTGAAAATAAAGAGACTGGGCGCGGTGGCTCATGTCTGTGATCCCAGCACTTTGGGAGGCCGAGGTGGGCGGATCACTAGGTCAAGAGATCAAGGCCATCCTGGCCAACATGGTGAAACCCCATCTCTACTAAAAATAGAAAAATTAGCTGGATGTGGTGGTGTATGTCTGTAGTCCCAACTACTTGGGAGGCTGAGGCGGGAGAATTGCTTGAACCCGGGAGGCAGAGGTTGCAGTGAGCTGAGATCGCGCCACTGCACTCCAGCCTGGTGACAGGTATGTGTGTTTATATATATATATATAAATGTATATGTGTATATATATAAAAATGTGTGTGTGTATATATATATATAAATGTATATATATATTTGCCAATTATCTCCTGCCACCAGATTCTCCGTCTCTGGGGAAGACATGTACACAGTGTCTTCTCTAAAGTTGTCTCTTATTCTAAAGCCTAGAGATATGTGAAGGAAACCAAAATATTTTGCCCCCAAATATATCACTTTGACATATTAGGTTGGTGCAAAAGTAGTTGTGGTTTTCACCGTTAAAAGTAATGGAGAAAACCGCAATACTTTTGTATCAACCTAATATTTCAAGATGGCTATTCAGAAGTGGGGAAATATAAGAGTAGTTGAAAAGCTGTCTTTTGTAGGGGAGACTTGCATCTGTACAGAAAATCTGCACTGACACAGCCTGGCCTTCCCTTTCCTGAATCTAGGAAAGATTAACTGAGAGTCCAACACCTTAAAGGTCTGAAAGAAACATTTACCATCTGTTCTGAGAGCAGCTACCTATGGGCTTCCATCTACATAAGAAGACCACCTTTGCAAGCCAGGCTTTGTGGTCTTTCTCCCATAACCTGCCTTGCCAGTATAACCTGATTTAACCACCATAATCTTTTTCCAGCCATGCTCCAAGCTCTCATTCTTTCCGTAACCTCAAGATGGTATATGTGTTTCTGAAACCCATTAGAGGCTGGGGTAATCACTCTGTGGTTCTTACCCAAGCACATAAATTTGTATGACTTTTTTTCATTTTAATCTTCCTTTTATCAGCTTTTTATTTATTTTATTTTATTTTATTTTATTTTTAAGAAAACCTTCAGAGGATAACAGGAAAATTTTCCCTGGACTTCTACACATGTCAGGAAAAGAGATTTTATTTTTCAGTGCTGCTAAGTTTTCACAGGGTCCAGTTGGCCAGAGGCTAACAAAGTGTGCAAGGGAATAGGTGGCCCAAGCTACTGACCTCTTTTGCTGGCCTTCTCTCTGCAGAATAGCATCGGGCTAGGAGAGAAAACTAAGAGTGCCTACTGACGGGTTCAGGAGTAGAGATTTTTAAAAATACGTATGTCCAATATGTGAAAGAAATGCTGCTGAGAACTGTACATGGTTTATCTCATCACATTTTGACAGTAACTTATGATATACATACTGTTTCACAGATTTTTAAAACTGGGTCTTTATTCTCTGCCCAAGTTCATGCAGCTAGTACATGGTAGAGACAGGCTTTCAACCCAAGTCTGTGTCCAGATTCTGGTTACCTAACCACTACTCTATTATGCCCTCTGTTGACTGGCCAGTTAGGACTCAACATCTTTGTTGGAGTTTGAACATAGCAAGAGAGAACTGGAGCTAAGTGGCTGTAATGGTGCAGCACGGGGGTGCAGCTCGATAGCCTCCTGTTGAGGAAGACCCTGATAGGGCTTTGGTTTTCCTTTTCTCAGGCCTGAGGGTTCAATGCTTTTTATATATATA
>NW_012119932.1:8774630-8804481 GCF_000951035.1 Colobus angolensis palliatus | reverse complement strand
TTTTCTTTTCTTGTCTTTTTTTTTTGAGATGGAGTCTCACTGTTGCCCAGGCTAGAGTGCAGTGGCACAATCTTGGCTCACTGCTAACTCCACCTCATGGGTTCAAGTGATACTCCCGCCTCAGCCTCCCAAGTAGCTGGATTACAGGTGTAAGCCACCACACCCAGCTAATTTTCACACTTTAGTAGAGACAGGGTTTCACCATGTTGGCCAGGTTGGTCTTGAACTCCTGACCTCAAGTGATCTGACCCCTCAGCTTCCCAAAGCACTGTGATTACAGGTGTGAGCCACCACACCCAGCCAACAACAACAACAAAAAAGACATCCTTTGTTCTTTTGCAAAACTTATTTCAGCTAGATCTATAACCAGAAGCATTTTATTTAGCAGCTCTTTCAACCATTGCCCTCAAGAGTTCCTTTATCTCCATCCTCTCAACAAAGTTATCACTTCTTTTTGTTAAACCTATATTTAGTGCTATTACATTACACTGTCACGAGTGATATCTAAAGATTACTATGCTATCATGAGCATATATAAAGCCACATATAAAGGCTTTTATGTTTTGTATTACTTTGTTTTGCTTTCCATTAAAATGTTCTCTTTTTGCTTTGTTTGAAGTTTCTGTCCCTAATTTAATTTTAATACTTAATGATTAATTTCATCTTCACCAAAACATATAGGGCCATCTATTAGACTTACAATTTTTCTAGGAGACATTCATTCTAAACTCTTTTCTCCTTTCTTGTGAATTGGTTTTCCCAAGAATTTTGAAGAAATTATTATACAATCTCAGCATCCAGAGTTACTATCAAGAAGTCTGGTGCTATTCCAATTCTGTACCTTTTTTGTATGACCTATTTCTTTTCCCCTCTCTGGAGGTGACATGGATCTTTTATTCATCTCCAGTGCTCAGTAATTTTACAATGCTAGACTTACTAGCCTTTTTCAATCTGGAAACTCATGTCCTTCAACTCTAGGAAATATTTTTGCGTTGTTTATAATTTCATCTCCTTTTCTCTGCTGTTTCTGAACTTCTATTATTTGAAAATCAGACCTGTAATCTTTGTTTTCTTCATTTCTCTCTGCTCATCTATAATACTTCTTTTCTAACCCTATTATTGAAATATTTACTGCTGCTATCACATTAGTAATATTCAAGAGCTCTTTGTTTTAAGAAAGTTTTTTACATTATTCTGTTCCTGATTCATAGATACAATATCTTCTCTAGGAATAAAAGCTGTCCCTGAATGGAGCCAACATTTAGGATACAGTATTACATTTATACCTTTCCTTATAGAGTTACCCTCCTCTCCTACCCCCATCTCCCACATACATCCAAGCACATCTATTATCCCCAAGTTCAGAATTCTTCTGACTCACACTTTCCAGAGAGTACACTTTGACCCTTCTTCCAGGGTGAGGGAAAAGTACTTATGCAGTGGCATGGCTTAGAGAAGGGGACTAGAGTCTAACTACTTCTTGCTGTGACTTTCAGCTAGTGGTGTGCTAAAGTTGGCTCAGATCCGGCTCTTCGTAATAGGCAGTTCAGTGTTCTCTTACTGGTAGCCTGAAATCTGCCACGGTAGGAGAATTCCTACTATAGAACTCAGCCATCGTTGGGAGGCGCTTCTCACCTTTCACATCAGTTACACGTAAATCGGCACATTACCGCTTCCAGCCAGTCCCCATTTTACATTCACCCTAGTCCAGGTCTTCAAAGGTACCAGGTGTTCCATTCCTGCACCTCCTTGTTGGACTGTGATACAGGATTTAGTTTCTCTTGAAGAAATTATTATACAATCTCTCAGTTCCCTCCTCTTCATGCAAGTAGATTTCCAATTTGGTATGTCAAGCCATGTCTATTCATCCATTTTCAGCTTTTAGTTTTTTTTTTTTTATTCCTGTTGTCCCTTTTCTCTTTGTTCCATTATTTATGCTTTTTAACAATCCCCTATTTTCATTATAAATGTGTTTGGAGGAAAGATTTGAGATAAATATATACCACGTTAACCAGAAGTCTTGTTACATGTTTATAACCTGAAAAGAGATATTGATAGTATTGATGTAGCACAACTGGAAATTGGACCCAGAATTGGGTAGTTATCCTGGATATCTATGGATGTTTAACCAACTTAAAGAAGAAATGAATCTAACAAAATTCTGGCTTTGCTAATAATGTTTAGCATTTTCAGTGCTAGATGCTACACTTCACATGGTCTATGTCATTTAATCTTCACATGAGATAGGTACTAAATGATTATCCACCTTTTAGAGATAAAGACGTTGAACCTCAGAAGGCTTCCAAGGTCACAAATCTTATGAATGACAGTGGCAGGGGTTTATATTTACATCTGCCTGAAACATTTAACTCTTGGGCCTGTTTATTACACACACCTATGGCAGATTCCTGACCAAGAATAGATTCAGGATCAAACTTCAGTTTGGTGAACCAGTGTACGCCAGAGAAGAGAAGGATGCTCAGTGCAGGTTTCCAGGGTCTATTCTTCTCCTCAAATGGCATTTAAGAAATAAAAACAGTGCCATCTTAGAAACTGGTTGATAAGAATGAATTTGTTTAGTTCTACTTGGTGACATTCCATCCATGTTTTCCGGTGCCATCCTAAACACACTGTACCTCCAGTATTCCCCTAGATTAGTCTTCATCATTTTATATCTTTTTAGACTCTAAAGTCTAAAGAGGTTCAAATGGTATATTAGTCCCTTCTGTTTTCACACTATTATAAAGAACTTCCTGAGACTGGGTCATTTATAAGGGGAATGGGTTTAATTGAGTCACAGCTCTGCATGGCTGGGGAGGCCTCAGGAATCTTAAAATTATGCTGGAAGGTGAAGGGAAAGCAAGGACCTTCCTCACATGGTGGCAGGAGAGACAAGTGCAAGCATGGAAATGCCAGATGCTTATAAAACCATCAGATCTCGTAAGAACTCACTATCACGAGAACAGCATGGGGGGAAACTGCCCCCAGATAGAATTACCTCCTTCCCTTGACACATGCGAATTAGAATTCGAGATGAGATTTGGGTGGGGACACAGAGTCACACCATATCAAATGGGAAATGCTGTGTATCCCCAAAGAGAAGCTGAAGTTTCCAGAAGTTCTAATATGATAGGATGCCGGGTTTTAATAATATCACGTTGGTGTGATTATTAATTTTATTGTCCACTGGGCCACAGGGTGCCCAGATAATTGGTGAATGATTCTAGATGAGACTAACATTTGAATTGGCTGATTAACTAAAGCATTTGGCCCTCCCCAGTGTGGGTCAGCATCGTCCAATCCACTGAAGGCTGGACTAGAACCAAAATGCAGAAGAAGGTGAACTTCGTTCCCCCTTCCTGGTGGTCTTCAAGCTGAGACATCTGTCTTCTTCCACCTTCGCAATGGACCTGGAACCTATACCATGGGATTTTCTGGGTCTCAGCTTTCACATTGTAGGTCCTGGGAATTTTCAGCCTCCATAGTCTTAAAAGCCAATTCCTTATAATAAATCTTTATCTATGTCTGTATGTCTATTAGTGTCTATGTCTATATTTACATCTCCTATTCCTCTGGATAACCCTAACTAATACAATTGGATTGGCTCTCCCAAAGTGCATGCTGGAACACTGTATCACGTATCTCTCAGGGGTGCCACATACATCGTGGACTACGTGAATGACATCTAGTAGAGTTGTGCGGTCTATGAGGCTACTTACCTTTACTTTCATGAATCTAGGGCTCTTTACTAGTAGTTATGGGATCCCAATGAGATCCCTCCTTATAATATACAATACCCTCCAGTTTGAGGAAGATCTAATATGGGTTTTTATAGTAGGAATGTGGGAGACAAAGGCTATTTAAACAAAGGTGCTTAGTTTAGCAAGTGAGGCACAGCCATTGGGTAGAGCTACTTTTTCTCTTCATAAGAGGGGGATTGTGAGTGAAACAAGAGTTGAAGGCATGGCTCTCATGTCACCATTTTCTCTATTCAGCGCCTTATCTTTTTCATGGAACTTGTTTCTTATCAGTGGTTGAGTTACATTCTTCTAAGCTAGCCCTCCCCTCTTCTAAATTCAGATCTCCTGATCACATCAATTCCCTTTTATCCATTCAAGAATCAATCAGTTTTAATCAACTTTCCCTCTTTTGGCTCATATATTCAGTTATTTATCAAATATACGTTGATCACTCAGTATATGCCAGGCATGATGTGAAAACTGGGGATATAGCAGTGATATAGTCCCTCTCCTTGGAGACTTTATAGCTCTGCAGGGTAGACAGAATTTAAACAAATAACAACAGAAATAGCTTGTTTTTATTGAATGGAACACAATGAAAGAAACTTATAGGAAGCCATGAAGGTGTGTAATGGGAATTATGCAAGGCATGAGAAAGTAATGCATAAACTGAATGATAATGCATGAGTCAGTTCAGAGAAATGGAGAATGGAAGGTTGGGAAGTAGGTGCAGAGGCAAAACAAAATCAAGACCCACTGCTTAAGGTAAGGCTGCCTCATTTTGTGGCTCTGGGTCTTTATGAACCCCCAGTTGGTTTTATCTGTTCATATTCTTTTCATTTCTCCAAAGTTCAATTAAAAGGAAATTTCTCTTTACTGGTAGAACACAGGATATCCTCAACCCTTTTGCATTAGGATGGGCCAGGATCTCCTACTAGACCAAGCACATGGGAGAACAGGGTCTTGATGCTATACATCTTTATGTTATATAGCACTGTGGCTATAGCAGTATATTTCACTTCACAGGCTCTAAACATGTGCTTGCTGAATAATTTGTTGAATTAAAGTTTTTCTAGAAATTATTTCTGAAAAATATATTAAGGGAAGCATTTCTTTAATAAATGTTAAGAGTAATTTTTATAGACTTTTATAATGTTAACCATTCTGGGATTATCTCTTTTAAAAAAAACTGCTCTACTCCCTTTCCTGTTCAAAACCAGTAGCTAGAGTCTTAGTGCTCTTTTGCCTCGGGAATTTTTGCACAGAGCAAGCAGAACTGATTGATATCAAAGGGTCTTTCTGGCTTTTATAAGAGCCAACTTTCATGAAAGAGATGATGCCAGGGGCCCTGAGGATGAGGGAAGAGATGAAAGCATCTTTAAGAAGAGGAGGAAAAGGAAAGAAAGGAAAGGAAAGGAAATGTCGCCCACACAGGCATTGGTTCCAGTGAGAACGGGAGCCTAACCCACTGTGCTGAAACTGTGCCCCGGGTGACACCACCTCTGAGGCCAGGCCTCAGAGGAATGCCTAAAACTGAGACAGATGTCCAGTGTTGGCAAAGATTCTGAGCCTCATGTGCAGAGTGAAAATAGCAGAGGCCATGACCAAAACCGGACTGCCTGGACTGTAGGGATTAAGATGTGAGAGGTGTCAGCAATTACTCAGGTGCACCACCGATGAGTTTCCTTGGTGTTTGACCTGGGACTCTGGCCCCACCTGAGGATGGAATTCCCCACCATCAGCCTCCATGAAGGCGCAGATTTAGACTGAAGATGACATAAGAAAAGCTACATTTTTCCCATGAGTTTACTGTTCTGTCATAGTACTGTGGGTAATTATTGACTGACAAATTTGGCCATTTGAGAAAGCAATGGTTTTCTTCAATATTGGATAGATGGGTTTAACCAACTCACTGGGAAGTACCATTTCCTCAATGAATTTAACATCTTGTAGGAAAAGTTGCTGGATTCACTTGATGTCCATGTCCATAGTGTAGGGCTTTTGCCCACCTCTGCAGCTCAAGGGCATTTTGATAATTCTGTATTATCGCTGTATTCCATTTGCTGGTTCCAGCCCTTCCCCTAATAGTAGGAATTCCATTCATTCATTGATATTTTCTGATTCTACATTTAGCAGTAGATCCCAACAATGTTGACTTGCCTCTTCTTTTTGTAAAAACTGGTAATAGTCTCTTTAATGGAGTTAAGTGTCTACATTACAGTTGACTAATTAGTGGCCATTATTTCCCATTCATGGATACTTACTAGCCATCAAATATAGTATTAGATGCCAGGGGACACAAAAATGACTGAGACCTGTGCCTCACTAATAGGTGAGATATAGATGTAAACATTTAATTACACAATGGGACAAGTAGGATTAAGAACAAAGTATTATGGAGCACAGGTGATGGGGATTCTACTGCTGCAGAGGAATCGTGGACATCTTTTAAAAGGAAGTAGTGTTTGAGCTGGTCCTTGAAATAAAACCTATAGATTTGGCAGCTGAGGGGAGAAGAGGCCATTCCAGCCTGAGACAAGATATGAATACCAGAATCTGGAGAAGCTCAGTGTGGCAGAAGCAGAGGGAAGGAGTTTAGAGAAGGAGCCAAAGGGTGGGATCTTTGTCTAGAATAATGCCGTAGAGCTTGGATGATAACTGCAGTGTGATCATAGTCCTATTTGATAAGCTCATGGATGTGCTAGGTACCAAGATGTCATAAGGAAAGATGATGCCCCCACTTTAAAAATGAAGAGAATAAGGCTCAGAGGCCCCTTAATATGTCCTACCCAGAGCCAGGATTCTTTTCCCTAGGTCTGTTGGACTCGTACTTAAAACAAACAAACAAAAACAAAACAAAACACACACACACACACACACAAACTGGTAATAGTCTATGTCTAATGCTGTTAAGTGTCTACATTACAACTGACTAATAGTGGCCATTATTTCTGATTCATGGATACTTACTAGCCATTAAATACAGTACCAGATTCCAGGGGACACAAAGATGCCTGAGACCCATGCCCCAATAATGGCTGAGATATAGATATGAACATATAGATTATACCATGGGACAAGTAGGATTAAAAACAAAATATTATGGAGCACAGAATTCTTACAGCCTGTTTTAAGGAACTTTAGAAACCCTCTGGCCCAGTCGTTTTTGTGGAGTTCTACAAACAAAAACTACTTCCCAGGACACAATAATTGTTCTCAAATTTATACACTAGAGTTCTTTTCAAGATGTCTTTTAAAAGAAGAGTTTTGATGCTAAAACAAATTGAGCAAATAAATACCATTGATTTTGGATAATTATCTTTAAAAAATTATTTCTATAGTCTGAATGTGTCCCCCAACCTTTATATGTTGAAAACTTAACTGCCAAAGCAATAGTGTTGAGAGGCAGGACCTTTAATAGGGAAGTAGATTATGAGGGCTCTGCCCTCACGAATAAATACCACTATCATGGGAGTGGGTTTGTTATAAAAGCAAGGTCAACCCTCTTGCTCTCATGCTTTTACACCATGTGATGCCTTCTGCCGTGTCATGATGCAGCAAGAAGGGTTTCACCAGATGCAGACCCTCAAACTCAGACTTCCCAACCTCCAGAACCATGAGTCAAATAAAGTTCTTTTATTTATAAATTACCAATCCGTGGTATTCTGTTATAGCAGCACAAAATAGGCAATGATTTTTTTCTGGCTGTACTAAATTATACAAGTTTTCAATAGAATTTAGAAAATAAAAAAGACAGAAGGAAAAATCACCTATATTCCTACCACCAGTAGGTTACTATTAATACTTTATTGATACCCAATGTTTTTGCCATAAATATATTTTACATAGTTTTAATCTGTGTATTATGCATAAATGCTTTACATTTTATATATTGTGCTAATAATTAAATATTGGAGTGATCCCTTTTTATACTGAGACTAAAATCCATTGAATAATCATTGAATAATTTATTTGGTAGAATGCTGTCAATGCCATTAGTTCATGCCACATAAATAACATCAAATTATTCTTTCTTGGAAATAATTGAGTTCATTTTTTAAAAAGTATCATCAAAGGCTATTTAAAAGATAGGAATTTTAGCATGAGTCACACAGTTTTGATACATCCATCAATTGATACCAAAATCTTAAAAGCAGGATAAAGCATTAAATATAATCCCTCTGTTTTTCTAAAAAATTTCTGAAAACAGTACTGTTTTTGGTTTGTGGTGTAAAAATCTACATCTGATAGTCCTGTACTTTAATATCCTTTAATATGAAATTAGAGTTCTTAATTTTAGGGTCAAGCAAATAAGGCTAATTTAAAAAGAAAAAAATTTTCAGTATTTTACACTAATACTTAAGATTCTGAATAAATATCAAACATTGAAGACGTCCTTTGTTTGGTAATATTTGTAGCTAATTCAGGGGGACTTAACAACAAGGTTAGAGAGTGGGTTAGGAGATAAAGAAAATGTCATTAGAAGTTCCATCTACCTCCCCTGAAGAGAGTACAGGTGACAAACACAGGTTTTGGAATGTAAATTGTCATATTGACTCATAATTTTCTACCCCTACCCTCAATATCTTATGGCACCCACCTCCTGGTATTCACACCTATATGGTGTCCCCTCCCCTTAAGTGTGACTGGGGCCTGCAATTCACTTCTGACCAGTAAAATACAGGACGTCACTCTGTGATTAGATCACATTAGATTGTCAACAATCATATGAGCATGAAAGGGGATCCTTCCCCGGTCGAGCCTTCAGAAGAAATGCCAGCCATGGCTGACACCTGGATTGCAACCTTCTGACCCAGAAGCAAGGGACCCAGCTGAGCTGTGCCTGGACTTCTAACCCACAGAAATTATGAAATAATCAACTTGACTTGTTGTAAGTGACTAAGTTTGTGTCAATTTTCCATGCAGAAATAGATCATGAATATACCTGTGTGCACAATGATTCACTCAGAGTGACTCAGAATAGCTATGAGATGAAGTGTCCTCACCCACCAGGCCTCTTGATACCAACTCTCCATTTCTACCAGCTTCTTTTATGCCTGAAAGTGTCACTTTAAGAAACAAGATTTCATATCATTGTCTCAGGCTCTGCGAGTGTTTGCCTCTGGCTCACATTAACAGAAAATTTGATGAAAACAATTTCTTGGGGATAGGAGTTTATTGGTTTCATTCAACCACAACTTCAAGGATAGGTAGCCAGGGGCTCGCACGGTGAGTTGGATGATCCTCAAGGCCCAGACCCCTCCTTTCCTTTTCCTTCTCTGAAAGGTGAACTTTTGCAATGATTAATAAAACAGATCCAAGGTCAGGCACTGTGGCTCAAGCCTGTAATCCCAGCACTTTGGGAGGTTGAGGTCGGTGGATCACCTAAGGTCAGGAGTTGGAGACCAGCCTAGCCAACATGGTGAAACCCCATCTCTACTAAAAATACAAAAAATTAGCCAGGCATGGTGGCAGACACCTGTAATCCCAGCTACTTGAGAGACTGAGGCAGGAGAATCTCTTGAACCTGGGAGGCGGAGGTTGCAGTTAGCCGAGATTGTGCCATTACACTCCAGCCTGGGCAACAAGATGGAAACTCTGTCTCAAAGAAAAAAAAAAACCCAACAATAAAACAGATCCGTATTTAATGAGAATGACATAACATTGTAAAAAGTAAAAACAAACTGCGAAATTACACATATAATCCAAATACGCCAAGAGACTAAAGAGAGAAAAACCAAATAACAGATAATATCAGTTACCTCTGAAGAGATTGCCTTTTTTAAAACTCTTAGATACTTTCTACAGTCTTTTATTAGTGATCACATAGGACTTTTATAAGAATATTTTTTTGAGAGTTGTACATGAAATGTATAGTTTTTGTCTAATCATATTTACTATCAGCTTCCAAATCAAAGACAAAGGGCTACATTCAGAACTGACATTTTTTAATTGATGAAAATATTATTTTGAAAGGATCACAGAGATAGAAGATATGTAAGACTGGTTCCACATCTAGGAGCTGCCTTTTCAGTTGAATATTCTGCATCTATTCAGAAGAAAAGTTTAAAGAAGTAGTAAGTCCAGTGTTGGTTTTCTGCATATGGCTAGCCAGTTTTCCCAGCACCATTTATTAAACAGGGAATCCTTTCCCCATTGCTTGTTTTTGTTTCAGTACCAGTACAATGCTGTTTTGATTACTGTAGCCTTTTGGTATAGTTTGAAGTCAGGCAGTGTGATGCCTCCAGCTTCGTTCTTTTTGCTTAGGTTTGTCTTGGCTATACGGGCTCTTTTTTGGTTCCATATGAAATTTAAAGTAGTATTTTCTAATTCTGCAAAGGAAGTCAGTGGCAGCTTGATGGGGATAGCATCGACTCTACAAATTACTTCGGGCAGCATGGCCATTTTCACAACATTGATTCTTCCTATCCATGAGCATGGAATGTTTTTCCATTTGTTTGTGTCCTCTCTTATTTCATTGAGCAGTGGTTTGTGGTTCTCTTTTAAGAGGTCCTTCAAATCCCTTGTAAGCTGTATTCCTAGGCATTTTCTTAGTAGCAATTGTGAATGGGAGTTCACTCATGATTTGGCTGTTTGTCTGTTACTGGTGTATAGGAATGCTTATGATTTTTGCATATTGATTTTGCATTCTGAGACTTTGTTGAAGTTGCTTGTCAGCTTAAGGAGTTTTTGGACTGAGACGATGGGGTTTTCTAAATATACAATCATGTCATCTGCAAACAGAGACAACTTGACTTCCTCTCTTCCTATTTGAATACCTTTTATTTCTTTCTCTTGCCTGACTGCCCTGGCCAGAAATTCCAATACTATGTTGAATAGGAGTGGTGAGAGAGGGCATCCTTGTCTTGTGCTGGTTTTCAAAGGGAATGCTTCCAGTTTTTGCCCATTCAGTATGATATTGGCTATGAGTTTGTCATAAATAGCTCTTCTTATTTTGAAATACATTCCTTCAATATCTAGTTTATTAAGAGTTTTTAGCATGAAGGGATGTTGAATTTTATTGAAGGTCTTTTCTGGATCTATTGAGATAATCATGTGGTTTTCATCATTTGTTCTGTTTATGTGATGGATTTATTGATTTGTGCATGTTGAACCAGCCTTGCATCCCAGGGATGAAGCCCACTTGATCATGGTGGATAAGCTTTTTGATGTGCTGCTGGATTCAATTGGCCAATATTTTATTGAGGATTTTTGCATTGATGTTTCTCAAGGATATTGGCCTGAAATTTTCTTTTCTTGCTGTGTCTCTCCCAGGTTTTGGTATCAGAATGATGCTGGCCTCATAAAATGAGTTAGGGAGGAGTCGCTCTTTTTCTATTGTTTGAACTAGTTTCAGAAGGAATGGTACCAGCTCCTATTTGTACCTCTGGTAGAATTTGGCTGTGAATCTGTCTGGTCTTGGGCTTTTTTTGGTTCGTAGGCTATTAATTATTGCCTCAATTTCAGAACTTCAGTATTTGCCAAACAAATGGAAAGCAAATTCAGTATTTGCCAAGCAAATGGAAAGCAAAAAAAAAAAAAAAAAAAAAGCAGCAGTTAGAATCCTACTCTCTGATAAAACAGACTTTAAACCAATAAAGATCAAAAAAGACAAAGAAGGGCATTACATAACGGTAAAGGGATCAATGCAACAAGAAGAGCTAACTATCCCAAATATATATGCACCCAATACAGGAGCACCCAGATTCATAAGACAACTTCTTAGAGACCTACAAAGAGACTTAGACTCCCACACAATAATAGTGTGAGACTTTAACACCCTACTGTCAATATTAGACAGATCAACATGACAGAAAATTAACAAGGATATTTAGGACTTGAACTCAGCTCTGGACCACGTGGACCTAACAGACATCTACAGAACTCTCCACCCCAGATCAACAGAATATTCATTCTTCTCAGTGCCACATAGCACATATTCTAAAATCGACCACATAATTGGAAGTAAAGCACTCCTTAGCAAATACAAAAGAATGGAAATCATAACTAACAGTCTCTCAGACCATAGTGCAATCAAATTAGAACTCAGGATTAAGAAACTCACTCAAAACTGCACAACTACAAGGAAATTAAACAACTTGCTCCTGAATGACTACTGGGTAGATAACAAAATTAAGGCAAAAATAAAGAAGTTATTTGAAACTAATAAGAACAAAGAGACAATGTACCAGAATATCTGGGACATGGTTAAAGGAGTTTTAAGAGGGTAAATGTCTACAACAGAAAGCTGGAAAGATATAAAATTGACACCCTAAAATCACAGTTAAAAGAACTAGAGAAGCAAGTGCAAACAAATTCAAAAGGTAGCAGAAGACAAGAAATAACTAAGATCAGAGCACGACTGAAGGAGATAGAGACATGAAAAATCCTTAAAAAAAAATTCAGGAGCTTGTTTTCTGAAAAGATTAAAAGAAGGACCACTAGCTAGACTAACAAAGTTCTACAGTTTTTTTAAAATTCATTTTTTTCTGAGACTTTGGGCTGAAGAGGCTTTGGAGAGAATGCAAAAATTAAAATGTAGTAGGTTATTTCCCTTTTTGATGAGTGTTCATCTGAGTCATTTGTGTATCCATACAGCATCGTAAAAAGAATCTTAGATTACAAATAAAAGTATGGGGTCCCACTGCAACAGATAGTTGCCCAGTAGTACAAGCACCAATTGATGCAGAGAGACCTGGATTTCTGGTGGCACCTACTAGCTGTGTGACCCTGGGCATTTCTGAATTGTACCATGAGAAGTTCACTAGGTTTCACTGCTATTATCGAGAAAACATAATGTTACTTAGCGGAGTGCCTAGATATAAGAGATGATCGATGTTAATAAGCATTATTATAATTATTTAGCAAGATTAGTGCCTTTGAGAAGAGGGAAGATGACAGCATAAAGGGAGATATGGGGAGAAGCCAGGCCTAGAGGTAGATCATAGTTGAGGGATCTCATACAACTGCCAGAGAAGGCCCCACAAGAGGTAGGCTGGGTGCTGAGGAGGAGAAGCCCCCACTGTCTCAGGAGTGTACTGGTCAAAGCCAATCAGGATCCAGTCCTGCAGCAACAAGGCAGGTTATCCAGTGAGACTTGAGCAGATTTCAGGATCTGCTCATTGGAGACTGTAAGACTGTTGGAATGGACTCTTTGTGGCAATAAGATGTCAAATTATGAACAGGACCTAAGGCCATACCATACAAGGGTTGAATACCATACCCTAAGCTATGTTCTAACTGCCACTAGGTTTTTATTTTTCTCTAGCAGCTAAACAAGCACTGACCTTGTGGTACGCAATATGAAAACAATTACAACTCATCCAGCCTGCAGGCACTGACTGACACCCCATTCTACCAGCCAGAGCTACAGCTTTGATTGGACGAGTGACTGATTTCAGTAACTTTCTCCTGATTGGAGACCACTGGCCATGGACTAGTTCTAGCCAGTTTCAGAAGCTACACACTGAATGCCTTCGTGTCTCTGCTTCACCTTTTGACATATAGGACCTAATTGTAATACACTAAAATGCTAAGTCTCCACCTCAAGGTGAACATGAGTTGTGTGTTACATGCATGTTCAATATACATGCATCAGGATGATCTTTAATGAATATTCATAGGACCTTCTATAACCTGTTGAATATGTATGCTTTGCTAACCTGTTCAGCATAAAGCTCTTGCCCCAATGCTTCCTCCTTTGAAGTGCCTGCAAATGGTGGATCGCCAACGCTTTGATTCCCAGCCTATCAGAATGGCCACCTTGCAGGCTGTAACCCATTTGTAAGAAATAAAGTCTCTTTTCTAAATTTGTGTGACTTTTTTTCAACTTAACGTAGGTGATAGTAGGGCCAGAGAACTTGCTCATCACTAAGTCTTAGAGACTGGGACATGGCTAATAAATGATGCTCAATTGAGACCAGCCTGGCTAACATGGAGAAACCCGGTCTCTACTAAAAATACAAAAAATTTGCTGGGCGTGGTGGCACACGCCTGTAATCCCAGATACTCGGGAGGCTGAGGCAGGAGAATTGCTTGAACTTGGGAAGTGGAGGTTGTGATGAGCCAAGATTGCACCATTGCACTCCAGCCTGGGCAACAAGAGCAAAACTATCTCAAAAAAAAAAAAAAAAAATGATACTCAAGTGGTCCCCACCATGGGGATGAGAGCTGGCACTGAGAGGAGCTGGCAGGGAGTGGTGGTCGGGCACCATTCTGGTCCTGAGCCTGCTCCCTCCTCACTTCTCTGCCTCAACTAGATTTTCGGCTTAAAGGGCGTGACTTTCAGTCCCAACTCCCCGCTCCTCTCTTTGACTGCTGATTCCAGACTCTAACTTCAGTTAATCTCAGCACAGAGCTCACAAGGCACAAGCCAAGTCGCTTTCCTTGACAGTTTAGTTGAGTCCAACTGTTCCCTGAGGGCTTATCACAGAGGAGCCCTGGCTGGGCATGGTGGCTTATGCCTGGAATCCCAGCACTTTGAGGGGGCCTAGGTGGGCGGATCACCTGAGGTCAGGAGTTTGAGACCACCCTGGCCACTATTAAATGACGCAACCCCGTCTCTACTAAAAATACAAAAAAATTAGCCAGGCATAGTGGCGCACACCTGTAATCCCAGCTATTCAGCTATTCGGGATGCTGAGGCAGGAGAATCACTTAAATCCAGGAGGCGGAAGTTGCAGTGAGCTGAGATAGCGCCACTGCACTCATGCCTGAGCAACAAAGAAACATTCCATCTCAAAAAAAAAAAAAAAGCCTGGAATTTTCTAGCAATAGTTGCCTTTGTATTTCCATCAGTGTACCAGCATTCTCTCAGGAACATCCCACCCCATGGCCCCCAGATTTCATATCCAATTAGTGATGAGGCTAATTACCCTGATCTCGAATTTCCTCTACCTGCCCACCAGCTGACTTAAACCCCTATACTGTGGGCATGCACTCTTCCCACTCTGAAATCTTAGGATTTAACTTCTCTTGCCTCCTAGAAAATGAACCACTTTGTTCATTCAGTTATTTACTCACTAATAATTTATTGAGAGGCTTTGTTTTGTGGAGCATGAAGGATCTGACGTAATAACTCCTACCGCTGATGCTGGTGATCACAATATGTGCAGCTGATTAAAGTTTCTCATTTATACTACCTACTTCCCTGGTAAGAATTTCATTCCTTCAACTAATACTTTTCATTTGAAAACATCTCATTACGAAAGCCTTCAATCTTTTAGGCTTTTGCATCTTGCAAAACAAAAAGGGTTCCAAAGAGCCTATCTTTTCAACAAATCCTTGGTTTGAGCCTGGATGAAACAGTTATTACAGAATCAACCAGAGAGAAAAAAAGATCTTCATCTAACACTAAAGTCTTTCTATTCTGCGAGGTGAAATCCTTTGACCTAGATTCTGTCCCTTGAAAGGCGAGTGACAGTAGGCAAGCCTAAGAAAATTGGTTAAATCTTGATCTAAAAAGTTAAATTCATGAACCACCCTGATTTGATTACCGTGAAAATCTACCAGACAGAAAGTTCTCCTTTTTATCCACCTTCATTGTTACCTTCAGAGCAGCTCTCTCCATAGCAACTGAAAACTTTTCTGGCCTCAAATAATCCTCTCTAGCTCCCAGTGCACAGTCAAAGAATTTTAAAAACAGGGAACTCTGTGACTGTGAAATACTCTCCAGGATTTAAAAGGCTGTGGAGCTCCAGATAAAGAATCGTTTATCTTTCTTCTGAAGGTAAGCACTGGGGTTAGAAATGGTTGCATCATCCTCTGTCACTTTTAAATTGCTAACATAACAACCTGAAAGTGTTGTTGTTGTTTTTAACTCATAAAAGTAATCCCAGTGCCTTCGTTACTAGCCCACAGTCATTTACCAGCTCATCTCTGGGCCAGGATCCCACATGAGATGCTATTAACATTTTAGATGCCTCAAGCCATCAACAGAAAGATAATTTTTTTTTCCAGGAAGTTGATTGGCTCTAAAGTCGTCCCCCACTCCTTTAGTCACCACTGAGTGAGTGCATGTGTCATGTTCTTGAGGTCTTGAAATTCTATTTTTCTAAGATGCTTCCTATTCTAGAATCTCGACTCTTAATAAACTGAAAAAACAGACCTGTGTTTTCTGAACATTACTATTTTCTTCTAGTACTTTTCCTTGTCTAACCCCCCCCTTTTTTTTTTTTTTTTTTGAGATGGACTCTTGCTCTGTCACCCAGGCTGGAGTGCAGTGGCACAATCTCGGCTAACTGCAACCCCCACCTCCCAGGTTCAAGTGATTCTTCTGCCTCAGCCTCCTGAGTAGCTGGGACTACAGGCACGCACCACCACACCCGGCTGACTTTTGTATTTTTAGTAGAGACGGGGGTGTCACCATACTGGCCAGGTTGGTCTCGAACTCCTAACCTCGTGATCCGCCCGCCTCAGCCTCCCAAAGTGCTGGGATTACAGGTGTGAGCCACTGCACCTGGCCTAAAACTTTTAAACTCAACATGATGTTGGTCATTTAGTAGAATTTATTGTCTCTTTTTATTTAGGGGCGAGGACCACGAATCACTTGGAGTTCTTTATAATGGGATAAGCATAAAGTGTTTCCCAACCTGGGTCCTATAACTTGTACCACCTGTTGGAAAATGGAGAAACTTATTCTTCCTAATATGTGACGCTATGTGTAGTTTAGGGAGAGGCGATCTAAAAAGCTTTTTGGCTGCCTGTACAGTTTGAAAGTCTATAGCCTTGGGACTTTCCTGCCATTTGGGGTTAGAAATTACCTACAAACCCCCTGTTGTGTAGAAACAGCTTGTCATTGCTAATCAGCTTAGCCAATTAATGAATCCTTTCAAACATGTTGCAGGCACAATAATTGAAGGCTTTATTTTTCCCCTTTACCACAGAAATTCCTTTGGTTACAAGTTTATCCCGTAAACGGCAACACACTTATCTCCATCCAAGACAGACTCAAGGTGGAGGAAGCGTGGAAATGTGCTTCCAGACAAAGCTTTCAGTATCCTGGGTGCCATTGTTTCTTCTACTCAGCCGTGCTTTTTCTACTGAGACAGACAAACCCTCAGCCCAGGACAGCAGAGGCCGTGGGAGTTCAGGCCAACTGGCAGACCTGCTACAGGTTCTCTCTGCTGGTGACCACCCACCCCACAACCACTCAAGAAGCCTCATCAAAACATTGTTGGAGAAAACTGGGTGCCCACGGAGGAGAAACGGAATGCAAGGAGATTGCCATCTGGTTAGTGAAATAGAATGGGGTCAGGTATCAGGGCATGTCCAAAAGAAAGCAATGGATTCTATAGGGGTTTATTTCAGTAACACGAAATCACAGGCTAATCTTCCAATATGCAATTGGGCAATGCATTCTGGCAAAATAATTTCCATATTTGGGATACAGCAAATCATTCAGCATTCTATGTATAGCACCTAGGGACATTTTTGTTGTTGAAAGGATGATGTTTATGTAAGGCTTTCTAGAATCCTTCTGCATATATCGAGGTATTTATTTGTGAGCGTGAACTTTTAGTCCTCTTTTCTTTGATTGACTAATCTTTTTTTAAAGCCTTCAGTGCACTTGCACGTGACTAGTTTTAGATGCTGTTTGTTTGTTGGAGCATAATGTGATCTGATATTTGTCCAAAATTGGATTTTTGAGTACTTTTTCCTGGCATGGTATTTTCTAATATTATGCATGGCGGGTAGTTAATGATTGGATAATCATCTTAACGATGAGGAATCTGAGCTGGGGAGACAGATGCTGCAGGTGGAGCTGAAGTTGTACCCATGGCTCCTGAGGCCTGAATCACAGCCTGATCTTAGCCTACAAAGTGAATCTCAACCCTGACTGGAATCAGCTGCGTAGGTTTCCCAGTATACCCATGTTTGGGCTTCAACCTCTGGAGACTGAGATTTTACTTGTCTAGGATAGAACTTTTTAAAGTCTCTCCAGGTCACTATTTTATTTTATTTTATTTTATTATTTTATTATTTTATTTGAGACAGAGTCTCGCCCTGTTATCTAGGCTGGAGTACAATGGCATGATCTTGGCTTACTGCAACCTCCGCCTCGTGGGTTCAAGTGATTCTCCTGCCTCAGCTTCCCAAGTAGCTAGGATTACAGGCATCCACCACCATACCCGGCTAATTTTTTGCATCTTTTGTAGAGATGGGGTTTCACTATGTTGGCCAGGCTGGTCTCAAACTCCTGACCTCTTGATCTGCCCGCCTTCCCCTCCCAAAGTGCTGGGATTACAGGTGTAAGCCGCGGTGCCCAGACTCCAGGTCACTTTAATATGACGTCAGCGGTGACTGAGACTCTCTTCATTAGGGAGGGCGGGGTAGGATGGAAGGAGGTGAGAACTCATGTGTTTAAATGACTACAAAAGAAAAAATGAAACCTGCTCCATCTCATTCCTGACCCATGAGATTTTTTAGGATGAACCCATAAATGCATAAATGAAAGCATACATAAATAAGTAAAACAAAAGCTAACTGTCTCCAAAATACATTTTGGCAGACTTTCTCAATCATGCATAGCTCTGAGGTGAGGGAGGGAGGGGAGGGGAACATTTTCTGACCAAGTATTTTGTTTTTTCGTAACAGAAGAGGTCTTGCTCATAGAGAATTTTTCTCTGCTTTGTGTGAGCAATAAATAATTCAATAATTATCAAAATACCCAATGGTTCCCAGAGGAAATGTGTTATAATAGGCAACTCATCTGTGATGACATTAATATATATAGATAGCAACACAAGACGTCCCACTGGAAATAACCAGAAGTCATGTCTTATTCATGTCCTCTGAGGATTCGCTTCAGGGGAATGTTCTCCTTTAATGATGTGAAGTGCCTTATTAAGGCTGCTTGAATAGTAATTTTGCTGGGAGGAAGGTAAATATGTGAAATTGTTCTCCATTTTCAGGGCTGGGGGAAGGATTGTTGAGCACTTATTGTTTTCTGTGACAGTATCAGGACTTTAGCTAATTTGGTCTCCATTTGAATCAGTTCCATTCCTCGGACTTGAAACACCATCTTTAATAGCTTCACCCTCCTTCTCTGTGAAAGAAACGCAGGTGAAGCAGAAGTGAGTCTCAGCTTTACCTGCTCAGAAGCCTTCAGTTCACCCCAATCACCCATCAGGAAGGAACTTAGGAAATGTCTCCCATCATTCATGAAAAGAGAGAGGAAACAGAGTTCTCTGGATTTCATAAACACCCTGGTTCTGGCGTAAACCACAGGGCTTCAGCTTGTGGCCGAGTCTGTTCTGTCATTTGAGGACTTTGCTGACAGGAAGGGTTCATGATACAAATTCTGTGGTAAAAGAGAGGTTAAGGGGGTTTGTTCATATCTCTAAATGTCTGAAAAAAGAGGGAAGTAGGTATCTTGGATTTGTTGGGAGGAAAAATGCTTCCAATTTTAGGTCTGTATAAGAAGTGAAATTTGAAAAAAGCCAATCTGAAGTGTCTGAGAGCACTGCACATTTAAAATAAATTCAGTCAAGCTGCAGTCTTTGAAAATTAATAGTTCTGGGCTGATCTTGGCTTCTTCTTTCTTTAATGAGAATGGTTAGAATATAGTTTTAATGAACTTCATGAGGGATTAAATAACTCCAAAACAATACATTCCACTTCAATAATTATGAGAACCATAATCCTACACAGGTTTCTGAGAGGAAAAGAGCCCTTTTCTGGCACCTTCTAGTGTTGAGACATGTGGAGCCTCAGCTCCCTCACCCAGAAGGCTGGGATAATGAGCCCCTCCTCACTGAGGTCTGTGAGGACCACATGGACAAACCCATGTTCCTCAGGGGTCAGATGTCTGTGAGGGTCACATGGATGTGCATATGCCCCTGAGGGAGATACCTGTGAAAAATCACATGGACATATGTGTGCTCCCCAGGGAGATCTCTGCAAGGATCACATGGACACATATGTTCTCAGGGAACAAATCTCTGAGCCACGTGGACATACATGTATTACATCCCAGGAAGATCTCTGTTGGTCTCATTGACACGTGCTCCTCAGGGAGATCTCTGTGGGGATCTCGTGGACATATATGTTCCACTTAGGAATCAGATCTCTGAGGATCTCATGGATATACATGTTCTCTGTAGGGTTCAGATCTCTATGAGAATCTCATGGATACATATACAGAAAGTCAGATATAGGAGCTCAAGTTCCTTCTGTTCCCTGTATCTCACGGCAGTGTCTGATTTCTCCTTTTTCAGAGACACTAGAGCAGCGCCATTCCTCAGAATCTCCCACTCGCCTGTGCCCTAGGCCCCCCTCCACGGTCCTACATTCTGAGGATTTTAAACCAAGTTCTCCAGGCGATTCTTAGACACATTCAAAGCAGAGAACCACTGCTTTAAGGGTCTCCATTTAATTCACACCTGGCCCTAGGCCCTGACTCTCTTGTCATAAGTGTCATGGAATAAAGTGTGGAAAACACCCAGCTTTGTCTTATTATCTAACAATTTTATCTTAACTCTTCTCAGTTAAAAACTTTTTGTCAGTCAGAAGACCCACTAAATCTAGTACAGACCCTAAAGAGCCAGTACCTGCCATCAGCAACATCCTTCTAGCTCTTTGTCAGGAAAAAAAGAAATGTACCTTCTCTCTTATATTTGCGGTCAATTGTTAGCCACCGCCCCACCCACCGCCCCCCTGTAAAAAAAAAAGACCTTATAGAATTAAGAACTTGACAGTCTCTTTTAAGTTCTTAGATTTCTATAATATAAGATTTATCCATTACTCAAAATCAAATGTTAAATACCTTTCAGTCTAAAACCCTAGAGTTTATCCTGGAGGCCTGACAGCTGTCTTATTGATGTAGGAGAAGATAGCTACCATGTTGCTTTTTGTCCACTGAGTCCCTCACCTGGCGAAGATCATAAGCAAAGTTGAATTTCAAGGTTGGGGAGGGCCATGTGATGCGGCTACAGGGTGTGGTGGACCACTACTACCAAATATCCTAGTAGCCTGTTTAGCTTGTAAGGGGAGCCTCTCCTTGCATTTTAATCAGTCTTTTCCCAAAGTTTATTTCCTTATAAAGTTATTAAAATGAATTCCCAGAATCTCTGAGGTGTTTTTTCCCCTCCTTAAACCTTATTCCCCCACCTGACAAGATTAAAAGGAAAATCAATGGATTATTCCTGAACAAGTCCATTCCTCTTAAACAAAGAATTGCTTCACCAGAGAAGGCAGCCTTGGACAGATATTGATGCCTGTGGGGTGGCAGTATTTGCAACATTTTGCTAAACATCCTCTCCCAAACACAACTGAGCCAACTTCTAAAAACATTAACAACAAAACAAATCTAGTGGTGATGAACTGAAAATTCCAGCTCTGTCCTCATCCAACAGCCCCAGTAGTGTGCTTTTCGTCATACCTACGTCCAGGGGAAGAATTTCTGAGGCTTCCACCTGTATTCTTTCCTCAAGCCACCACCTTCTGTATTAAAATACATTCTTTAAGATTCAAATATTATAAATGGGAGAAAGGTTTGCAGCCCATGGTCATTTGATTCACAATTAAGCTTTAGTTTAGCAGGCCTCAAAAAATCAAAGCAAATGTGACACAACACCTGTTCCTTCAAGGTTACCAAAATCTCTGTTCAGACAAAAATGCTTCTACAACTGTTTCAAGCTTCCCAAAGCTAGAAACCAATTGTGCCTTCCATATTGTATACCTTTTATACACAGTTCTGGAATGCCTACCCACACGATTACAGTGCGGACCCTGCTCTCTGCTGTTCCGTGCCATGGATTCCAATTCCAACCCTGGAAAGGTACATGGCAAAGACATTGAGGAAGAGTGATGCATGGACAGGAGTCTCCGCATCTCAGATGGGTTGAAATGTGGCCACATGTTCTGTCATGTGCTCATACACCAAGCCCTGCCACACAGTTGTGGTCTCATGGCCTCATGAGCATCCTACTCCTTGCATCATAGACACTCTTCTTCCTACCTACCCAGCTCCATCAAACAACCTGAGCAGCACTTGAAACTATAACATAAACTCATTCCATGCTCTGGTTGTACCATATCCTTGTTCTGATTGATGTTAGACTTGGACCAATCTCTTAGCCACCTAACTGACCTCTACTCCCATCAAATAGGAGGGAGAGAAAATTACTGGTTGAAGGGGTTGCCCATCAAGTACGTCAATGGGTCCACAGCCTGTGTTCTCCATGGCACAAAAGGAAGGAATAAAAGAATGGGTCCTGTTCTTGGAAGAGCAGGAATTGTGACTAACAATGCTCTCCACCATTAGCTGTGTAGCTTTGGGCAAGTTTCTTACCACTTTAGTCTTGGTTTTCACATATTCTATGAGTAAACTTTTCTCATGAAGAAAGATGTAACTCATATGTTCTTTGCAGTATCCCTGCATACTGTACACAAATGTATCCATTAATTCATTGTGCGTTAAATAATTGAGTAATTGGTCTTCTAGTTGCTTTATATTATAAAAATCAAATATTTAGAAATATTTGGTGGCTTATTACATAGGCTGGAGACATTTTGTTTCTCACACTTAAAATAATAAAATAGGTTTCTTATTACTAAAAAATTCATTACTTTGTGCATTTTTCAGAACCAATTAGATTATACAGCAAGGAATAACTGAATGCAAAAGGTACTCTGCACATTGCTGGGTACATGGCTACCAGCAAATTGTAGTTAATGGTACCAATAGTTTAGTTTCAGGAGGTTATTTGGTACAGAGAATAGCTTTATTACACTTTTATTTCAATGGATTCGCCTTTTGGGTCTTGGTGTCAGCCTTGCTATCAGCTACCAAGGTGTAGACTTTTCTTCTGGGTTACTTAGGGAACAGAAAACGGATGCCGAGGTTTTAGAAGTGGAGCCTAATATCCACATTGAGAGTTGGTCTTAGTGGAACCCCTGGGTCCCCTCTGTTTGAGCACTTGACCCCCTGCAGTTGGGTTCAGGAGGGATTACAGTCTGTGTGGTTTTATGAAGAATGTCATTATGCTTTGATTTGGAGATGGATGACGTTTGTTTCTTCCTGACTCAGATGATTACATAGCAGATGCTACACAGTGGGTTGTACAGCAGACCTGAAATTAGAACCTGCAAAACTTCCACTTCAAAGAAGACTAGATTAAAATATATTGTAGTACAGTATCCCCACCATGGCACAAATCTGTCTGGGAGTCAGGACAGGCATTTCTCAACGCTTTCACTCTGTGGCTGTGTCCTGGGGCTGCTTCTCAGATCCTGTGAGAATTCTCAGGAGTTCCCCAACTGTCTCTGAAGAAAGGCAGCTTCCCTCTTGCTGAGAAAACTTCTGGTCCATGATTCCTATGTCTTTTTCTCACTGTCCCACAACATTTATCCAAATCCCTTATGCCACATAAACTTCTCAGATTGCAGGAGCTGGGCATGTGCTTGTGGTTTGTGAAACCAATAAGGCAGCACATTGTAGGGGAGGAAAGACTTTTCCCTTAACGTCTTAAATTCTGTAGCTGGGGCTTGTGAACTAAATGGACAAAAGATGGATTAACAGAAGAAAAAGCATACACATTTTATTTGATGTTAATATTTTTATGTGGAATAGGGGCATCATAAAGAAAGTGAAAACTCCAAAGAAGTGGTTAGACCCAGGGGTGTATAAACAATTTTAACAAAGAGTAATAAATTGTGGGGATCTGACAAGAGTAAGAAAAAAAGTGAATTTGGACTAGAGATGGTAAATTGTGGGAAAGTGACTAGGAAATATATATGTGAAACCAAAATTTTTTTAAAGAATTATACCAATGGAGGATTATTTTAGTAAGGTTCATTTGTATAGGTTCATCTCAGCATTAACTCCCCATCTCCAGTGATAAGAATGTTCTCCTCTTCCTGATACAACAAGGATACCTTTCTCATGGGAAACTTATGCCCTGCTTTTAGATAGTAAGGGGCAGGGCAGAGAATTCTTCCTGTGTCTGCTGTTTCTCAGTTTCCTTTGGCTCAAAATAATCAATATGCTATGGTGGCATATTTGGGGGCAGTATGTTCTGATTCCCTTCAACACAATCATTTTTGGCAATTTCCCTAAATAGGCTAGAAGAGGCGCAGATGGAAGTCATTTGTAAAATTTTTACACCTCTTAAGTGCCAGGTACTGTGCTATATGCTGAGGATAGAACTATGCAAAAAGCAGACAAAATCTACTCTTTATGGACCACTGGTTCTCATAGAGAAGAGAGAGAATAAACAAGTGAACAAAACAATTTTACAACACGAGTGCTATGAAGAAAAATTTTTAAATGACGTGTTCCAGAATTGTGCTGTACAGCACAGTAACCACTAGCCTACATGTAACTGTTGGGCGCTTGATTTGTGGCTCATCCAAACTGAGATGTGCTGGTAAGCATAAAATGCACACCAGTTTTCAAAGACTTTGTTCAAGAAGAAAAATATAAAATATCTTAATTTTTAAAAATTTAGATTACACGGTGAAATAATTTAATCTTGGATACATAAGGTTAAATTATTACAAAAGTTACTTTTAGCTGTTTCTTTTTACTTTTTAAAATCTTGCTGCTAAAGAACTTCAAATGACATATGTGACTCATATTTGCAGTGTGACTTGTATTTCTATCTGATAGTTCTGTACTAGGGAACGCATGTTGGGAATCTTTAGGAAGGTGTTGTGAGAGGGTGACATTTTAACCTGAAACCTGAAAAATGAGAGGAACAAGGAGACCTGGAAGATTGTGGGAAAGAACTTGGTGAAGCTGACATAAAATCACAGGGGCAGAAGTTGAGTGAGATGCTGGACCAAGGCTAAGAGAAGGAAGGAGGGTAGACAGAAGCCAGACCAAAAAGAAGACGGCCAGGAGTTTGGATTTTATTCTAAATGCAAATGGGCATCACTTTAAAAGCCAAAGAATAATGTGTTTTACACAGGCAACAGATCAACAACTTGCGGCCACCCTCGTTGGACTCAGGAATTACTCTTAGTGGAAAAAAAGGGTTCCCTGAAAGGGCATCATTGTTATATGGGAGTCCAGCTCTTTGAATCTGGCTATTGGTCCTGCCTGCTTTTCCTTCTATTTATAAAATGATAAGTAACAAAGACCCTGGTGGTCATTAGTGTTCTGGAACTATTTGCTAAGCTTTGTTTCTTTTGTTGTTGTTATTGTTTTCTTCCACAGTGCTTTGAACCAGATGCACTATTACTAATAGCTGGAGGAAATTTTGAAGATCAGCTTAGAGAAGAAGTGGTCCAGAAAGTTTCTCTTCTCCTTCTCTATTACATTATTCATCAGGAAGAGATCTGTTCTTCAAAGCTCAACATGAGTAATAAAGAGTATAAATTTTACCTACACAGCCTACTGAGCCTCAGGCAGGATGAAGACTCCTCTTTCCTTTCACAGAATGAGACAGAAGATATCTTGGCTTTCACCAGGCAGTACTTTGACACTTCTCAAAGCCAGGTAAGAAGGCAAAATGGCTAACTGGTTCTGCTACTGAGATACAGTCCTAGAGCCTTATTGTTTGTTCCTTATTTATTTCTAAGACATTCAAGAACAACTTTTTTTTTTTTTTTTTTTTGAGACGGAGTCTTGCTCTGTCTCCCAGGCTGGAGTGCTGCAGTGGCCAGATCTCAGCTCACTGCAAGCTCCGCCTCCCGGGTTCACGCCATTCTCCTGCCTCAGCCTCCCGAGCAGCTGGGACTACAGGCGCCTGCCACCTCGCCTGGCTAGTTTTTTGTATTTTTTAGGAGAGACGGAGTTTCACCGTGTTAGCCAGGATGGTCTCGATCTCCTGACCTCGTGATCCGCCTGTCTTAGCCTCCCAAAGTGCTGGGATCACAGGCTTGAGCCACCGCGCCTGGCCACATTCAAGAACTTCTAAGGGACATAAGTATTTGTGGGTTTTGGTTATGAGATGTTAAATGACATAATTTAAAATTCCAGGTCCAAAAGAGGAAATGTAATGACTAATTGGAAGAGGAGTTTTTGCCAGAAGTTGGGTGGGTGGACAGGCACTCCAGGTGAAAGGGCAGCTTTCTTCTCCTGGGTCCCTCTGAGTACTCAAATCAGTGTGACTCCAAGGCATTTTGACCAATTTCCAAGGACTGAGCTGTAGTGGTGGAGAGCAATGTTTCTTTTTGCCTTGCCTTCTGGCTGGGAGAGGAGAAGGCAGAGACATTTTGAAAGAGATAAATTATCATTAGTTACTTAACTGAAGAAGCAGCTTGCAAAAAACATTACTCACGGTTGCCAGCCCTAGATGCTATCCCTTCTTTGTAGCTTTTGACTTGTACTGCCCATGTAGAGGCTCTATTCGAATACCTCTCCTCTCTCCCAGCTCCCACCTGGTCTCTGTTGCCTTCATTACTATTCTAGTAAAACTGGCCTTTCAGTTAGGTTTTTGCTTTCTGGTTTGCAGTGAGAAATCTCAGCAGATAAAGTTCTCTGAACATAAGGTTTATTTAAGCCACTTTTTTTTAAAAAAGAATTAATTAAGAAGCCATTATTACATTTTGAAGAGTATGGGGAAATCATTTTTTTCTTGAATTATTCATAAACATGTATAGACAAATTTAGTTCTTGCTCTCAAATCTGGCATTCTTCAGCTTAACAACCAGCAAGCATATCCTCCAATTTTCTGTAAATATGTTTAATTTCTTTTATTGGCAGAGCAAATGGAGAAGCTGTTTGCTAAGGACTTTGTGAATATCAAATCCGTAGCTCTAATCCTGTTAATTTCAAAATTTGACCATATTTTTATTCCTATTTTCATTTTAGGAAAAGGGATTCCTAGGTCCAGTGCAGTGGTTCATACCTGTAATCCCAACACTTTGGGAGGCCGAGGCAAGAGGATCACTTGAGGCCAGGAGTCTGAGATCAGCCTAGGCAACATAGCAAGACCTTGTCTCTACAAAAATAGAATTTAAAAAATTAGCTGGATGTAGTGGCATGAGCTGGTAGTCCAGCTACTCAGGAGGCTAAGGTGGGAGGATAGCTTGTGCCTAGGAGTTTAAGGTTACAATGAGCTACGACTGTGTCACTATACTCTACCCTGGGCAGCAGAATGGGACCCTATCTCTAAAAGGAAAAAAAAAAAAAAAGGAAGGAAAAAGAAAAGAAAAGAAAAAGGGGTTCTTTTACAGAACTGTTTTCTGCTTAAACCAGGAGGCATGCCTACATATAATTTCTTCAGTGCAACATCTATCTAATCCAAGTTTGATTCAAATTGGCTGCTAAGATTTTAATCCCACCCATTAATGTCTTTTGATGGAGACGAAATGGAAACAGCACTTAAAAGGTGGTGTGGTGTGTATTTCCAGGTTTCTGGTTATCCTACACATACTGCAAATACCCAGGCTTCTGAGTATTTCTGAGATCAAACAGCCCCAGAACAGAATAAATCAGTAGTATATCTAGAACTCCTTTTTCCAGCTAGTTTCAGTCATTAAGGGTTGAACACCCTTTGTCATTAAGAGTTGAACACCCGCTGAGTCATAACCCTTTGCTAGGCCTCAGACCAGTGAACACCTGGATGACGTCACTGTCTCTAGTTCCTGGGAAGGGTCCGTGAGCTCATTCAACTGGGCTAGGATTCTCTAGGAAGTCAATCCGTCCAAACTTTGCAGGAGGCTTTTGGCACTTCACCACATCCGCTGTTCTTTCTGACTAGATGGCGTGAGGTCAGATGAGGTTCTGGCTCACCAGGCCCATCATTACTTGAATCTCCAGGTCTTGGTCTGCATGGTACCCAGTTTCCACAGATCAAGTCACTAACGGCTGCTCCAAGTGGGCCTCAGCCACATTCGCAAGAGAATCAACTTCATACGCTAATCCAGGCAAGCTCCCCAATGGCTCAGAAAGCAACATCTCTCCATTCCTTCAATCACTTTTGTCCAAACCGCTCTGTGTTTCCTGACTCAATCTCTCAATGTTCTCACCTCTTGAATTCTCTCCACTGTTGGCTGATTCCATGGTAAATGAACAGGGATCTCTCCCTAGTGTTCCCGTAGCCCTGCCTACTGCATGGAGGCCGGGTGTTCAGGCAAAGGACTTCAGGGATTGGAACAATGGTTGGAATTCTCTTTTATCCTCAATGGTGTTTTGAGACCGTTATTCTTTCACAACCTGCATGAAACACTCATGCTTCTTTGAGGTTCAAACTCTGTTATTTCAACTTGTTCTTTTCACCCATGGAACTTCTGGCTACTTCTCCAAATTTATCAAAATTTTGATAACTGACTCTTAGCCTTCCACTCTGCTCTAGACCATGGTTATAAATATGCTCCTGCCAAGCTCTTCAATTACAGACTTTAAAAAAAAATAAGTTCAGTGGGCACTTTTTCTCCTTGTCCTAAGTCATTAGAATGCAACCTTGACATGATAACCTTCCCTTGATCTCTCTTTTGATGAATTTATTTTCTCTTTCACTTCGTATGAAATGGGTTTAGTACAGTGCCTGGTACATTGTAGGCACTCAAATGTCTAAATGGGAATATGAATGGGATATAAAGCAAAATTAGAGCTTCTAAGATGCTCATAATTTAATGGAGGAAAATTGATATACACATTGAAAAAGGTCCAATGTCCTCTGGGAGTTCAAAGAACATGGACAGTGTGCTAGGTCTGATGTGCAACGAGCACACATTGACCTTGGGACCAGAGGCAGATGAGAAGTAGAGGGGCCCTGTGATGACACAAGGCAGCAGAGCCTGTGTGAAGTCAGGGTAGGGAATGTCAGCTGGAAAATCATTCTCCTGCAGGTTTCACTGAAAGCAGGGAGAGCAACAACCCACCAGTTTTAAGGATGTTAAACAATAAGAGCAGGAGATCCCCTTGGAGAAAACACATCTTTAAAAGGATAGTGAGGCTGGGTGTGGTGACTCAAGCACTTGACACTTTGGGAGGCCGAGGCAGGTGGATCACCGGAGGTCAGGAGTTTGAGATCACCCTGGCCAACATGGTGAAACCGTATCTCTGCTAAAAATACAAAAATTAGCCAGACGTGGTGTCAGGCACCACCTGTAATCCCAGCTACTTGGAAGACTGAGGCAGCAGAATTGCTTGAACCTGGGAGGTGGAGGGAGGTTGCAGTGAGCCAAGATTGTGCCACCGCACTCCAGCCTGGGCAACAAGAGCTAAACTCGGTCTCAAAAAAAAGAAAAAGAAAGAAAGAAAAAAAAAGAAAAAATGAAAAAGAGGGTAGTGAGAAAGGCTGCATAAATAAGAACCAGTGGGATGAGAGTTAGAAAATTCAGTGCCATAATAGATAAACACGTAATTTCCAAATAGAGTTGTATCTGAGACAGGAGAAAGATGATAGCCATATTCCTCCAAATGATTCAATTTTCTTTTAGACAAACTATTCCTTATCTTTTTGGGGGGGAAATTTCAGAGATGTTTGAATCAAAATAACTTCAGAAGTTACAGTTTTCTCTTTATTTTGTATCTGATTTCAGTGTATGGAAACCAAAACACTGCAGAAAAAATCTGGAATAGTGAGCAGTGAAGGTGCTAATGAAAATACACTTCCTCAGTTGGCAGCCACCATCATTACTTTGTCCCTTCAGGGTGTTTGTCTGGGACAAGGAAACTTGCCTTCCCCAGACTACTTTACAGAATATATTTTCAGTTCCTTGAATCGTACGAATACCCTCCGCCTATCAGGTAAGGATATTTTCATGAATTTAACTTCTGAGTCACACCTACTAAGTAAACTATGCCAAAAACAAAGGCCGAAGCTCTTGATGACTGAATTCGTTCAGGTATGTTTAAATACGATTTTTATTGAGTCATAAAGTCAGACAGCTTAGGCGGCCTTTCAAGGCAAGTGTGCTATGAAAGGTATGTGGTGATGAGGCAAAAGCATGGACTTGGCCTATTTCTAAGTGATTGGAATTGTGGATGTAGAGGGAGGAGGAAATTTTATGATCTGCCATAAATACTAACTGAATAGTTTCTTATTTGGGATGTAATGCTGGGCCAGCCCTAACAAACTGTCGTGTAGAATGAAAGAATAGTATTCCAAATTGTGCAAGACATTTGGCAGCAGTTTCCTTGCAATCAGGAAAGTCATTTAAATTCAGATAGAAGTAATATGGCCGGGCGCCATGGCTCACGCCTGTAATCCCAG
>NW_012119932.1:8743126-8773500 GCF_000951035.1 Colobus angolensis palliatus | reverse complement strand
TGAATTATGATCAAAATAAAGTCCATAAAATGCAAATTGTTGGTATGTCCCTTAATTTTCTTTTATGCATGTCACACTCCTTCCATCTTTTCTATTTTGTTGCGAGTTTTTTTTGGTTGAAAAACAAAGGGGGTTGATTTCCATCTGGAGTTTGCTGATTGCAGTCCTAGTCATCTATCATGCATTTCTATTCACTGTGTTTCTTGTGTAGGGGCTGTTATATGTAGAGACTTGATAAGGTTGCTTAGCTGTTTTATGTTAGTACCTTCCATTAGAAAGCATATAGCATCTGGTCATCTCTTTTTCAGAAGTTATAAGCTATTGATGACAGTTGCCTAGACTGGTTAATTATTTAGGGCTTATAAAATGGTGATCTTCTAATTCTCATTTCTTCCTTTCTAGTGTAATAATCTTATAATAGAAAAACTTCCTCTCCTCACTACTTCATCTTATTGAGGTTCTTAAGGGTAGTTAAAAATAAATTCTTGACACTTTAATTTGGCCATGCATTCTTCAAAAGAGAACAATTTGCTTTTAAAAATATTTATTTCCCTCACATAGATTGTGGGCATGTGTTGTTATGTTTATACCTATGCCTTTAACGTTCTTTTTTGCTCTCTTAAATGAGGTCCTCTTTCGTCTATCTTCTAGTTGATCTTTGTTTGTGTTTGCGTATATATACATATATGTATGTTTCTAATTTTTATAGGTTAATTTTATAACCTGATTCATGATTATTTTTGTATTGAATTATAGGGGTTTCATATATTTAATACTATCTCTAAATACATACAGATTTGCCTATTTTTATTTCCAATTCTCATGCTTTTATTTACTTTCTCATCTAATTGCTTTGGTTAATAACCTGAATATAATGTTAAATAGTATTGGGGATGATCTGCATCCTTATTACGTTTCTGACTTTGAAAGAGAAGCCTGTAGTATTTTCTCATTAAGTTTAGAGAACAAATGAGAAAAATATAGTTATAGAGTCTTTCATATTAACCCACATTTTTACATCTCCAGTGCTGGTCATTTCTTTCAGTGGACTTAATCAAAATGGGAACTTTACCCAAGTGGTAAATTTGGGTCATTTCTTTTCAGCCTAAAGAACTTCATTTTGTATTTCTTACAAGGCAAGTCTGCTAGCAATAAATTCTCTCATTCATTGTATATCTGAGAATGGCTTTTTTTTTTAACCTTCAATTTGAAGGATTATTTTGCTAGACATAAAATTCTTGATCTTTTTTTCTTTTTCTTTTTTCAAATTTTTGTGGGTACATAGTAGGTGTATATCTTTATGGGGTACATGAAATGTTTTGCTACAGGCATGCAATGTGTAATAATGACATCATAGAGAATGGCATATCCATCCCTTCAAGCATTTATTGTTTGTGTTACCAACAGTCCATTTATATTCTTAGTTATTTTAATATTAATATTTACAATCAACTTAGTATTGACTATAGTTACCATGTTGTGCTATCAAATAATAGGTCTTATTCTTCTAATTAATTTTGTTATACCCATTAACTGGCCCTCTCCCCCCAGTACATGTCCCAACCTCTGGAAACCATCTTTCTATTCTCTATGTCCATGAGTTGAATTGTTTTGATTTTTAGATCCCACAAATAAGTGAGAACATGCAATGTTTGTTTTTCTGTGCTTGGCTTAACATAGTGGTCTCCAGTTTCATACATGTTGTTGCAAATGACTTGATCCCATTCTTTTTTATGGTTGAATGGTATTCCATTGTGTATATGTGTTTGTTTTGCACATTTCTTTGTCCTTGACAAGGCAGTAAAAATGAAATGGCTAATTCTCAAAATATACATCAAAATGCCCCTGAGATGAATTTTTGTTGTTGTTGTTTTTAGAGACAGGGTCTCATTCTGTTGCCCAGGCTCAAGTGCAGTGGTGGGACCATAGTTCACTGTAACCTCCCACTCCTGAGCAAGCCTCCCACTTCAGCCTCCTGAGTAGCTGACACTACAGGTGTGTGTCACCATGCCCAGCTAGTTTTCTTAATTTTTGTAGAGACAGGGGTCTCACTATGTTGCCCAGGCTGATCTCTGATTCCTGGCCTCAAGTGATCTGCCTGCCTTGGCCTCCTAAAGTGCTGGGACTACAGGAATGTGCTACTGTGCCCAGTTGGATTTTCTTTATCCGTTCATCTGTTGATGGACACTTAAGTTGCTTCCAGATCTTAGGTATCATGAATAGTGCTGCAACAAACATGGGAGTGCAGATATCTCTTCAATATACTAAATTCTTTCTTTTGGGTATATACCCAGCAGTGGGATTCTTGGTCATATGGTCATCATGGTCATTCAGTATGATACTAGCTGTGGGTCTAATGTATATAGTTTTTATTATGTTGAGATATGTTCCTTTTATACCCCATTTTTTACAGTTTTTATCATGAAAGGATGTTGAATTTCATCAAATGGTTTTTCAGTATCAATTGAAATGATCATATGATTTTTGTTCTTTATTTTGTTGATGTGATGTATTACGTTGACTGATTTGCATATGTTGAACCAACCTTGCATCCTAGCTAGGGGATAAATCCCACTTAGTCATTATGAATGATCTTTTCAATGGATTGTTGAATTCAATTTGCTAGTATTTTGTTGAGGATTTTTGCATCAATATTCATCAGAGATATTGGCCTGCCCCTCCCCTCCCCTCTCCTTCCCTTCCCTTCCTGATGTGTCTTTGTCTGGTTTAGGTATTAGGGCAATATTGGCCTCATGGAATGAGTTTGGAAGTACTCCCTCCTCCTCTATTTTTTGGAATAGTTTGAATAGAATTGGTATTAGTTCTTCTTAGAATTCAGCAGTGAAGCTACTGTGTCCTGGGCTTTCCTTTAGAGGGAGACTTTTTATTATGGCTTTAATCTCATCACTTGTTATTGGACTGTTCAGGTTTTGGATTTCTTTCTGGTTTAATCATGGTAGGTTGTATGTGTCTAGGAATTTGTCCATTTCTTCTAGATTTTTCTAATTTATTGGCACATGGTTACTCATAGTAGCCATTAATGGTCTTTTGAATTTCTGCAGTATCAGTTGTAATGTCTCTTTTTTCATCTCTGATTTTATTTATTTGGATCTTCTCTCTTTTTTTAGTCTGCCTAAAGGCTTGTCAATGTTCGTTAACTTTGCACGAAACCAACTTGTTGCTTCATTGATCTTTCGTATTGTTTTCTTCATTTCAAATTCATTTACTTCTGCTCTGATCTTTTTTATTTCTTTGCTTCTACTAATTTTAGGTTTGGCTTGCTCTTGCTGCTCTAGTTCTTTAAGATGCTTTGTTAGATTGTTAATTTGAAATCTTTCCTCTTTTTCAATGTAGGCACTTATAGCTATAAACTTTCTTCTTAATACCACTTTTGTTGTATCTCATAGGTTTTGGTATGTTGTGTTTCCATTATCATTTGTTTCAAAAATGTTTCTCTTTCTTTGTTAATTTATTCATTGATCCATTGGTCATTCAGGAGCATATTGCTTAATTTCCATATATTTGCATAGTTTTCAAAAATTCCTCTTGTTTTTGATTTCTAGTTTTATTCCATTGTGGTCAGAGAAGATATTTGATATTATTTCAATTTTTAAAAAATACTTTGAGACTTGTTTTGTGACCTAACATATGGTCTGTCCTTGAGAATGACCCATGTGCTGAAGAGAAGAATGTGTATTCTGCAGCCGTTGGATGAAATGTTCTGTAAATATATATTAGATCCATTTGGTCATATAGTGCAGATTAAGTTTAATGTTACTTTGTTGATTTTCTGTCTGGAAGATCTGTCTAATGCTGACAGTGGGGTGTTGAAGTCTCCAGCTGTTATTGTACTGTGGCCTATGTCTCTCTGTAGCTCTAATAATATTTGCTTTATATATCTGGGTGCCCCAGTGTTGGGTGCATATATATTTAAAATAATTAAGTCCTCTTGCTGGATTGACACTTTTATCATTATATAGTAACTTTTCTCCCTTCTTACAGTCTTTGTCTTGAAATCTATTTTGTCTGGTGTAAGGATAGTGACTCCTTCTTCTTTTTTTTTTTGGTTTCCATTAGCATGGAATATCTTTTTCCATCCCTTTATTTTTAGTCTATATGTGTATTTATAGGTGAAGTGTGTTTCTTATAGGCAATAGATCAATGGGTCTTATTTTTTTTAATCCATTCTGCCAGTCTATGTCTTTTGATTGGAGAGTTTAGTTGATTTACATTCAATGTTATTATTGGTAAGTGAGGACTCACTCCTGCCATTTTGTTATTTGTTTTCTGGTCATTTTCTTTCCTTTCTTTCTTCCTTTAGTGAAGGTGATTTTCCCTGGTTATATGATTTAGTTTCTTGCTTTTATGTTTTGTGTAACCATTGTATGTTTTCTGTTTGAGGTTACCATGAGATTTGCAAATACTATCTTATAATCCATTATTTTAAACTTACAGAAACTTAGCACTGTTTGTATAAACAAAAACCAAGAAAAAAGAAAATTAATAAAAACTCTACACCTTAATTTTGTTCCCCAACTTTTAAACTTTTTGTTGTTTATATCACATTGTGCTGTCTATGTCTTGAAGAGTTGTTATAGTTATTGTATTTCATTGGTTTATCATTTAGTCTTTCTACTTAGGATAGGAGTAGTTTACACAACAGTTACAGTGTTATAATATTCTGGGTTTTTCTGTGTACTTACTAGTCAGTTTTGTACCTTCAGGTGATTATTACTATTCATTAACATCCATTTCTTTCTGATTGAAATAGTCCCTTTAGCATTTCTTAGAGGACTGGTCTAGAATTAATAAAATCCCCCAGCTTTTGCTTGTCTAGGAAAATCTATATTTCTCCTTCATGTTTAAGAATATTTTCACAGGATATACTATTCTAGGGTAACAGTTTTCTTCCTTCAGCACTTTAAATATGTTATGCCACTCTCTCCTGGCCTGTAAGACTTCCACTGAAAAGTCTGCTGTCAGATATATTGGAGTTCCGTTGTACATTTGTTCCTTTTCTCCTGCTATTTTTAGGATCCTTTCTTTATCTTTTATCTTTGGTAGTTTGCTTATTAAATGCCTTGAGGTAGTCGTCTTTGGGTCAGATCTGCTTGCTGTTCTATAACCTTCGTATACTTGGATGTTGATGTCTTTCTTTAGGGTTGGAAATTTCTCTGTTATTATCCCTTTGAATAAACTTTCTAACCTTATCTCTCTCCTTATCTTTGAGGTCAATAACTCAGATATTCCCCTCTGAGGCTATTTCCTAGATTCAGTTGTTGTTTTTTTTTTTTTTTTTTTATTCTTCTGTCTCCTCTGACTGTGTATTTTCAAGTAGCCTGTCTGCAAGCTTACTATTTTTTTCTTCCACTTGATCAGTTCTGCTATTAAGACTCTGATGAATTCTTCGGTATGCCAATTGCACTTTTTAGCTCCAGAATTTTTAAAATTATTTTTTAATTATTTAATATTTTAAAATATTTTATTTTAAATTATTGGATTCTTTTAAATTATTTCAATCTTTGTTAAATTTATCTGAATTCTGAGTTCCTTCTCTGTGTTACCTTAAATTTCATTGACTTTCCTCAAAACAGCCATTTTGAATTTTCTATCTGAAAAGTCACATATCTCTGTTTCTCCAGAATTGTTCCCTGGTGCCTTATTTAATTCATTTGGTGAAGTCATTTTTTCCTGGAATATCTTGATACTTGTAGATATTTGTTTGTGTCTGGCCACTGAAGAGTTAGGTGTTTATTGTAGTCATCACTGTCTGGGTTTGTTTGTATCCACTGTTCTTGGGAAGGCTTTCCAGATAGTCCAAAGGACTTAGGTGTATGATCTATGCTGTATCTACTTTAGGATACAGATGTGCTGTATCTGTACCCCAAACCCTGTAACACTGTAGTTCTTGCAGACTCATACAGGTATCACCCTGATGGTCCTGGACAAGATCCTGGAGAATTCTTTGGATTACCGGTCAGAGACTCTTGTTCTCTTCCCTTTCTCCTAAGCAAATGGAGTCTCTCACTCTCTGTTCTGAGCCACCTGAAACTGAGAGTGGACTGACACAAGCACCACTGTGCCCACCACCACTATGACCACATTGGGTCAGCACAGCACTGAGTCTCACCCGAGGCCCACGGTAACCACTCCCTGGCTATGTTTGCTGAAGGCCTTGGGACTCTACAATCAGCAGGTGGTAAAGCCAGCCAGACTTGTGTTCTACTCTTCAGAGTGACAAGTTACCCCAGTCCCCAGGCAGGTCCAGAGGTGCCATACAGGAGCCAGGATCTAGAGTCAAAAACCTTAGAAGTCTACCTGGTATTCTACTGTATTGCGGCTGAACTGGCACTCAAATCACAAGATGTAGTCCTTCTTACTTTTCCCTCCCCTTTACAAAGGCAGAGGAGCCTTACCCTGTGGCCAACACCACCACAGGTCCATGGGGAGGGCTGCCAGACTACCGCCAATGTTCCCTTAAGGCCCAAGGGCTCTTGAATCAACTTCTGGTGAATGCTGCCTGGCCTAGGACTTATGCTTCAAGTCAGTGGGCTCCCCTAGGCCCGGGATAGGTCCAGAAATCCCATCCAAGAGCCAAGTCCTAGAATCTGGGACCACCCCCCTGGCTCTAAGAGTCTGTTTGGTGCTCTAACACACTGTGGCTCAGCTGATACCTGAAGACAGCAAATCTCAGAGCCTCACCCAAGGCCCCTGCCATAGTACTTGAGTATCACTGCTGGTTGTTTAAGGTCCGAGAGCTCTTCAGTTAGCAAGTGACAAATCCTGCCAGGACTGGGTCCTTCCCTTCAAGGAAGCAGGTTCCTTTCTGGCCCAGGGCATATCTAGAAATGTTGTCTGAGAGCTAGGACCTGAAAACGGGACCTTGCAACTCTAGCAACACTAACCACAGCCCCATCCTGCTGCTGTGGCTGAGCTGGTATCCAAGATGCAATACAGAGTCCTCCCCACTCTTTCCTCTCCTTTCCTTATGTGGGAGTAAGAAGTCTCTTTTGGGATGATGAGCTGTGCAGCCTGGGGTTAGGAAAGGGATAATGCCAGCACTGTCCTGGCTGGTGTCTCTGTAGGTCATGTGCCGCACTCCCCAAGTCCAGTGTCTCTGGGTCCAGTACAGAACTAGGACTCGTGTAAAAATTGCCGTCCTTGTGGCCTAGACTGCCTTTCAAGTTTATTAGCACCCCAGAGCACTTTAGCCTGAGGTGGCAAGGCTTGTGGAGGAGGTCAGGTTCTCACTGCTAAGATCAGGGGTTCCCCTCTGGCTATGGCTGGTTTAAATGCTTCCTCCATAGGCAGATGTCAGCTGAGTTTGGTCCTGTTTTCCTTTCTGCTATAACAGGACAGCATTGAGTTCAATGCCTCACAATTGCTGTGCCCTCCCACTGTCAGTGCTCAGAGATGCTCTCTGCACCACACTGCTGCTACCAGAGATGCAAGACTGTTTTTTCTACCTCTTCAGTGCCTGTTTCAGTAATAAGAAGTTAAAACCAGACACTATGAGGGCTTGCCTGAATTTTAGTATTTATGAAGGTGCTTTTCTTGTATAAATGTTTGTTAAATTGGTGTCCTTGTGGGGAGATGATTGGTGGAGCCTTCTATTCTGCCATCTTGCTCTGTCTCCTCCAGTTTTTTTCTTTAGCTCTTTGAATATATCATTTCACTACCTTCTGGTCCCCATTATTTAGATGGGAAGTCAGCCATTAATTGTAGTGATGTTCCCATGTAGGTGATGAGTCATTTTCTTTTGCTGCTTTCAAGATTTTATCTTCTGTTGTAGCTGTTGTTTTTTGTTTTTGTTTTGAGATGGATTCTCACTCTGTTGCCCAGGTTAGAAATGCAGTGGTGCCCTCTCAGCTTACTGCAACCTCCACCCACTAGGTTCACGTGATTCTCTTGTCTCAGCTTCCTGAGTAGCTTGGATTACAGGTGCCTGCCACCAAGCTTGGCTAATTTTTTTTTTTTTTTTTCAGTAGAGAGGGGGTTTCACCATGTTGGCCTGGCTGGTCTTGAACTCCTGATCTCAGGCGATCCACCCGCCTCAGCCTCCCAAAGTGCTGGGATCACAGGCATGAGCCACCAAGCCAGGACTCAAGATTTTGTCCTTGACTTTCAGCAGTTTGACTGTAATGTATCTGGGTGTGAATCTTTTTGTGTTTATCTTACTTGGTGTTTGATATGCTTCTTGAGCATGTATGTTCAGGCTTTTACATCAGATTTTGAAAGTTTTGGCCATTATTTCCTCCAATATTTTTTCTAATCCTTTCTCTTTCTCCTTTCTCTGACTGCCAATATGTATACATTGGTATACTTGCTCTTGTTACAGGTCTCCGACACTTGTTCTTTTTCTTTTTTCTTTCTGTTCTTTAGAATAAATTATTTCTGTTAAGCTATACTCATGTTCAGTGATTTTTTTCTTCTGCCCTCTCAAATATGCTGTTGAGTTCCTCTAGTAAACTTTTTGTTTCACTTATTGTCTCAATATTCTTCAACTCCAGAATTTTCATTTGGACATTTATATAATTTAGATTTCCTTATTAAAAATCACTCTTAATTCATTTATTATTGTCAAACTTTCCTTTAATTCTTTAAATATAATTTCCTTTAGTTCCTTAAACATAATAGCTCCTTCAAAGTCTGTATTTGCTGGGTCCAACATCTGGAAATACTGAGATGTATTTATTGACTGCTTTTTATTTCTACCACTGTTGATAACATTTAGGAAAATTCCATTTTAATCATAAGTAAGAAGATGTATAAATCCATATAAATTTACTATTATATTTATTTCTTCTTTGTACAAATTATTTTTTAAAAGCCTAGAGCTATACTGAGGGAAACTAATCTGCAATCTTTAAACTGACTGCCATACCATAGTTGCATTAGAAAACAAGATCTAGTTTGTTTCTAGAATCTTTTCTCCCTTTCACGGCTTTTCTCTCTTTTGCATATACACTCAAAAGGAAAACAATTCGATTGACTTAACTAAAGTAATAATTAACCTACAATGGATGTATAATGCCTCCAGGGAATAATTTCCTAAGGATTAGGCTAGTTTCATCTTTAATTTACATTTTTATAGAAAAAGAAAATACTTGACTCAATGGAAGGCATTTTCATTAGTGGAAATGTCCATTCCATCATCTCTAGGGCTTAAAAATGATAATTCTTTGTAAGGGAATATCTATGCTGTAGCTATGTGACATTGTGACTATTGTGAACTTATCTATTCTATGTGACACCAAATTTTATATGAAATTTCTAGAACTAGACCAACTCCTCAACACTCTCCGGACCAGACGTACTTGTATCAAAAAGGATAAAATCCATCAACTTCAAAGGAAACAAAACAGCATAATAACCCCTGATCAGGACTATTCTAATTTCTCTTCATCCATGGACAAAGAGTCTGAGGATGGCCCAATTTCCTGGGATCAGGTATTGCCATTGTTTCTCTTATGCAAGTATTTGCTACTGTCAAAGGAAGCCCAGCTGTGAAAGTTTTACTAGAGTTGTAGAAAACTTAAAGAATATTGTGTATTATCATGAAAAGTAAAAATATTCTAGTTCTACACGTAGTTACGGTTTTCTTTTTCTAAAAGTGTATCTCTGTAGACATAAAAACAAAGCCAAAGTATATAGGGGAATGAAATATATTGCGTTTTCCTCCTGTGAGTTCAGATCGAATGAATTAATAATTAATTCAGAAAACATATTGAGCATTTTATGCACACCACTAATCATCCTAGGCATGAGAGATACAATGTTGAACAAAAATAGGCACATATTTTTGCTATCATGTTATCTTAAAAGTTAATTTCTGTTACTTCTGCCATGTATAAAAGGCATCTGTTGAAGCTGACTCTTTCAAACTCATGTTTACTGTATTCAACTGCAGGTGACAAGAGTTGATTTCCATATTAATCCATGTTTTTGAAGTTTCCTTAATTAGGGCCAACTCTCAGGAAGAGAGCAAATAGGGTCTCTTCGTGGAGACCTTATTTGAATAAAGAATAAAGGTTATTTCTTAAAATTTTGGGGTTACTTAAGGCATGCATCTTCTAAGAATGTTAATAATCATTTTCTGTGCAAAACAAACACAATCTCTTCTCCAATAATTCTTTTCTATTCCAACACGTGTCTTTCTCTGTGATTCTTGATGGGATTCTAACATAGGACACCAGATTTGAGGACTCTGCCTATATTATTAGGTCGATGGTTTTCCAAGGGTTGTGCCTAGGCCAGTAGCAGCAGCATCACCTGGGAACTTGTTGGAAATGTCCATCCTCAGGCCCCAACCCAGAATCTACTGAATCATAAACCCCAAGAGTAGAGTCCAGAACTCTGTCTTTTAACAAGCCCTGCAAGTAATTCTCAAAACTAAAGATTAGAAACCACTGCTTTTGAATATGTTTGTAAAGCTTCCATAGAAATCTGATAACATCAACACAAGTACAAACATATTTCAAAGTTACACAGGAAGGAATAAAGATATTTTAAAGATTATTGCATGCATAATCTAAATATTCATTTTCTTTTTTAAAAAATAGGTCATGTTCAAAATTTTATAGAATATAATGAGTCCCCAGTAAGGACATTTATATTAGTGATTTCAGAAGAAACTTACTTAATGACCTAAATGGCACAAGAGCAGCAAGCTAAGATTAAGGGCACAGAAGTTTGTGATAGAATAAACTTACTCTGTGAGAAGGTATTCTAAAACTAGAAACTATTCAACTTCTTGACAACAAACTGCAGGAAGGTGCATGGTATTCTCTTCTTGTTTCTTTCTCCATTCCTTTATTCACCAGTAAGGCATTTTCTGATAGGAATTGTATTATGAAACTATCATCAAAATTTTGTTGCCACTGTCCTTTTATTTTTGTCAATATTACTGACGATGAAATAATTAAATTCTGTCAATAACAAGTGGTGCAAAAGAGAATCTTGTCTTTGGCGTACATTATTTTGATAAAGGGAAAAAACCCACAAGTTTAGCTTTCTGTGGATGCTTTTTGTAGCAGACACTTTCTGGAGTTCTTGCCCAATCCCTTACTGAGAAATGCCTTCCTCACCCACAGGAGTGAGGTGGGCACCCATGTTTGAACATCTTTATTCCCTCTCCTACTACTTGGGCAAAACTGATTGAACTAAATGGACTCCTGACCCAAGAGATACCATCTGCAGCTTTGCTGAATCATCAGATCTCTCTCAGGACTTAGAGATGCAGCATTCTTGGGCTCTTGCAGTGAAAAGTCACTTTAGAGTTGGGGCTTATATGGCCGTGAGTTTACGAGAGAGGGCCAAACTGTGAAAGGAAATAGATCTATGGAGAGGGAAACAGGGAAAAGAAAATATTTGGCTCAGGGAGGGAGTGGAGGGCGGGGCCGGGAAGAAGGTTGTGGGCAGAGATCAAGCATCTTTGATTTCCCAGCTTCAAATTGTCATTCCTTATGAAGTGTGGGCGTTCTTTCAATCCCTGGGTTCTTTGAGACCATCTGTGCCTTTCTAATACAATCTCCTCTTGAGTTTCTGATTTCAGTGGGTTCTGTTCCATGCACCCAAACATTTCCTGATCAAGATAAAGCTTTTCATCCATGAAATCATCTCTAAAGATTTTTATGTGGGGGAAAAAGACAAACAGCAACTGTGTCATCATTATTTACGGATTAGCAAAGTGCCTTTATTACAACATCTCTAAATTATACGGCGTGGCACACCAACCCAGCTTTGCAAACCACTGATTTTTAAAACAATACCTTACTGATCGCAACTAAAGATCACAAAGACATTGCATCAGGGTCTTATTTCAATAGAAAACATCTATTTGTGAGAGCGAAACTACATACCACTCTCATTCACCTATGAAAACTTTTACATTGTAATTTTTGACGTACACAATGTCAACCTTTATTCTGAGAGGGACAAATGTCTTGTGGCCATTTTTAGAGACTGTGGCATTTGTTCTTATTCTTCTCTCTCATAAATATGCCTATACAGTATGAAAACAAATTGTACAGTTTTAGGTAAAAATTAGTAAAGTCAGTAGGAAATAATGATGTTTTCAACTGTGTGTGTGTGTGTGTGAAGAAGGGATGCCAACTGAGAGAGGTAGCTATATCATTTGGTATTTACACAGCAGCTGGTTGACATAGCTTTACTTTCAAAAATTTTACCTTTACTTTTAGGAATTCTGAAAGTACAGGTTTCCTACACAGGCTGACTAAATCAAACAGTGTTAAAGACAGTGACCTCATTACCATAGGACTTCTGTTGATTGTATGAAGTCTTCGGTAACACAAATCTATCCTCATTGAAAAAGAACAAAAATATCAAAGTATCCTAAGGCTGTGGGTTAGAACACCACTCAAGACATTGGAAAACACAGTGTGTCTTTCTAGGAAAGAAAAAGTGTGCAAAACTCATACGAAATAATGCTCAGAATGAAAATGAGATATTGCAGACTTTGGTCAGAGATTTAAAATATCCTTAGGAATCACATGTAGCTGAAAGTTTGCAGGGAAACACGTGTCATACTGGCTTCGTGTGTGTATTCTAGCCATTCCATCTAGAATTCACTCCTCAAGAATGACAACTGGTGGAGAATCTTGTTTAAATATGCTGAGATTAGTAACAATGTTATGCTTTCCTCACACAGACTTGCTTCTCTGCTAGGCAGCTGGTGGAGATATTTCTACAGAAGAGCCTCTCACCCATTTCTAAGGAGGACTTTAAGCAAATGAGTCCAGGGATCATCCAGCAACTCCTCAGCTGCTCCTGCCACTTGCCCAAGGACCAACAAGCAAAGCTGCCACCCACTACTCTGGAGAGTAAGTTCTAGATCTTCCTTCAAAAAGTTGATGTGCACAATGTATGCAATAATAATAGTAAACGCAGAATACTTATTATATACCAGGCACAGTTCTAAACATTTCACATTTATCAGCTCATTTAATCCTCCTAACAATGCTACAAGGTAGATATTATTATTCCCATTTTACAGATGAGGAAACTGAGGCACAGAGTGATTAAGTGACTTTCCCAAGGACACACAGCTGGGAGGTGATGGAGTTGCCATTCGAACCTAGGCAAGCTGGCCCTGGAATCCTTGTTTCTAACCACAATACATACTACCCTTCAATGAATATTTTATATTTGTATATGGTTTATATGAATTAATTATGTCTTCTGTAGTTGACTCAATCATGGATCAACATAAAAGGCCATAGCTGAGAGGTGGCATGGTAAAAGAGAAAGCAATAGCATTGGAATGTGGAACACAGAAGTGAGTCATGCCTTCTTTCCTCAGGTACTTCGTGATCTTAAGCAATTTCTCCCCAAGACGGTTTCTTTTCCAGCCCAGTAGAAAGCAGTGATATCCTATAGGGCTGCCTTTCTCACATCATAGCATGTATAAAAAATGAAAACACATTATGAGAAACCAAAGCTCACTGGGCTGCTGTGGGATGAAGGTGACCCATCCAGGGAGATAACCAGCCTCCCAGACGTAGCTGTCAGTCCCAGGAAGGGAAGGGATCATTATTTGCAATTACCTGTATCCCACTGAGTCATTGCAATAGATGAGATCTCTCTGAGGGCTTCACTGGGTACCCGTGAGGTTCAAATGGGATAATGCGGACAAAAATGTCATCAGTAAATTTAAAGCTCTGTATATTTAAAAGACAAAAAAAAAAATGGTTGTCTGAGAACAATCCATGTTATCTAGTAAAAATGTGACAAGTAACTTACCATTGATATGAGGGCCTTAGATACATTATTTTCTCAGAGCTGTGTTTCTTTCTCTTTGAGATAACCTGCAATACCAATCATAGCTGAGTTGTTCAGCTACCCACCTCTAACTCACAGTGGATTCTGTAACATCAAGGGGCTTGATTGAAAATGTTAGGTGAACAAAAAGATGCCAGGCCTAAATATCTAAGATTCCACATTCACTAAGAGAAAAAGAGGTTCATTAATAGTGAGCAGCTAAATAACTCAGCACTTGGTGGTCATTCAGTGAGGCTCAGAACACGGATGAAGACAGCACGGTGGCACCTCGGAGCATCCCTGGCATGTTGACATTCCTACCACCTGGCTTGGAGCTGGAACGTACAGGCTACTCGGAAAAGGGTTTTGAAATTAAGACCTATGAAAAAAGTTGTATCTCCTCTCAAATGAACTTCTAGACACTTCTGGGGAATAGTCTTCCTGGGAAACATCCCAACATGTCACACTCACTAAATAATCCAGAAAGGGGCCGGGCGCGGTGGCTCACACCTGTAATCCCAGCACTTAGTGAGGCCGAGGCGGTCGGATCACGAGGTCAGGATATTGAGACCATCCTGGTTTATGTGGTGAAACCCCATCTCTACTAAAAATGCAAAGAAAATAGCTGGGCGTGCTGGTGGGCGCCTGTAATCCCAGCTACTCGGGAGGCTGAGGCAGGAGAATGGCGTGAACCCGGGAGGCAGAGCTTGCAGTGAGCCGAGATGGTGCCACTGCACTCCAGCCTGGGTGACAGAGGAAGACTCCATCATAAAAAAAAAAAAGAATCTAGAAAGGCCTAGAAAGGCCAGGTGCAGCGTCTCATGCCTGTAATCCTAGTACTTTGGGAGTGGCAAGGCAGGAGGATTGCTTGAGCCCAGGAGTTTGAGACTAGCCTGGGCAACATAGGAGACCCCATCTCTACAAAAAGAAAAATTAGTCAGGCATGGTGGCACGTACCTGTGGTCTTAGATACTTGGGAGGCTGAGGCGGGAGGATCGTTAGAGCCCAGCAGTTTGAGGCTGTGGTGAGCTATGACAATGCGATTGCACTCCAGTTGGGTGACAGAGAGAGACCCTGTCTTAAAAACAAGAACCTAGGCCTGGCACGGCGGCTCACGCCTGTAATCCCAGCACTGTGGGAGGCCGAGGTGGGCGGATCTCGAGGTCAGGAGTTCGAGACCAGCCTGGCCAACATGGTGAAACCCCATCTCTACTGAAAATACAAAAATTAGCTGGGTATGGTGGCAGGCGCCTATAGTCCCAGCTACTCGGGAGACTGAGGCAGGAGAATCGTTTGAACCCGGGAGGTGGAGGTTGCAGTGAGCCAAGATCACACCATTGCTCTCCAGCCTGGGCGACAAGGTGAGATTCCATCTCAAAAAAAAAAAAAAAAAAAAAAACCCAACTTAGAAAAACATCCCTGTCCTCAATTGAAAATGTTGCATTATGTGAATAGGGAAAGGCTTTAATTTCAAAAGTTCTTTTGAAATTACAGAAATGTATGATATTATATTGAAGGGAGGAGGACTTGGGGAGACATTATTAAGAAAATACTGTTCAGTATACTGAAACTCAACCACTAAGCACCACCTTTGAGTTTCCAGGAGTTTTATGGTCATGTACAAATTACGTTTCAGATCTATTCAAAGTAGCTGCTCAGAAGTGGCTAAGAATTTAGTGGCTAGGTCAAGCTCTATTGTAATAATGGGAAACTTTAGAACCTGTCTGCAAGTTGCCTCACGCCAATCAAGACTTCATGGCACCTATGCAGGGACCTGGGGTAAATTAGCAGAGTCCTGTGACCATAGGTCAGATACTTTATGGTTTTGAGGCTGTCCTTCCTACATGAAATCCAGTGAAATATGACTCATAGAGAATCTAAAAAGATTTGCTAACCTCTGAAGTTATGAAACATTCATTTTCCTGCATGGGTAGGAGCCCACAGGGGTGGGGGTAGCAAAATAACTGAAGAAGTTTTAACTTTGCCTTTTGCCTGGGAAATGTCATACCTGATTTGTCATTGTGCTTTCTTGGCATTTTGTGGTCCTTTGCAGTTACCACTTTTCAAATGGGATGGCTTTAAATTTTATTAGATGTCCAGGTGCCCATGTTAATATTGAATTATCTTTAATTTATGTAATAAAAGAAAAGAATGGCATTTCCACACAGAGTCTATTTGGGGAAGAATGGGATATGAAACTTGGTTGAAGATTTTCAGGGAAGTTTCGATAACATTGGTATTTTTATTACATTAGAATGATGAAAGAAATGATGATGTCGGTGTCTGGTCGATACATGGCATACAGTTTGCCATCTTAACCATTTGTATTTGCACAACTCAGTATATTCACATTGTTGTGCAATAGATAATAGAACTTTTTCATCTTGCAAAACTAAAATTCTATATCCATAGAAGAACAACTCTTCATTTCACCTTGTTTCTAAACCATTTCATAGGGATTCCATAGCAATGAAAATGTGGTAGTGGGGGTATGGGAATAGATGCTTAAAAGTTTTTTTACCTCTTCTGAGTACACTACCAACTCTATTTTAATATTAGATCCCTGGGTAATTTAGAACTTATAGTTCAGTAAAGGTCTTCTTAATTTCACAAGACTATTTTTCTGTTACCAGTTACATTATTAAAATGATCTAGGCTGGGCCTGGTGGCTCGTGCCCATTATTCCAGCTTTCTGGGAGGCCAAGGTGGTAGATCATTTGAGGTCAAGAGTTCGAGACCAGCCTGGCCAACATGATGGAACCCCGTCTCTACTAAAAATACAAAAAATTAGCCAGACATGGTCGTGGGCACCTGTAGTCCCAGCTACTCGGGAGGCTGAGGCAGGAGAATCGCTTGAGCCCGGGAGGTAGAGGTTGCAGCGAGCTGAGATTGTGCCATGGCACTCCAGCCTGGGTGACAGAGTGAGACTCTGTCTCAAAAATAAAATGAAAATAGAATAAAATGATCTAATTTAAAGAGTGAACCTTTTAGAAAAATGCAAGAATGATGAGAATGAAATATTTTCTACTTTAACAAACTTTAAGAGGATAGTTCTTTTTTTTTAAATTGCAATGAATTTTAAGTATTTTGACACCAGGATTGTTTGATTTAACTTATTATATATCTATAGTCACTGAAGAAAGTGATAGTTTAATTTCATAATTAACTTTCCTCATTGTTTACTAACTAGTTTGCCATGACTTGTTAGTAATTTCTAAACAGGTAGAGAAATAAGCATTTGCTTTGAATATCCACAAGGCGATGAAAATCTCTATGTTATCTGTACTTGACTCTGAAAGCCATTTCCTCCTTCTCTTTTAATCTTCTCTCTTCCCTTTTCTCCTTTATTTCTTCTTCCTTCATATATATATATGATTCCACATATATATATATGTGGAATGACCTCAGCATATGTATACACACACACACATATATATCTATATATGTGTGTGTATATATATGTTTTTCTTTTGAATAACCTTACAAATTATACTTTATAAATATTTTTAAAAAGGAAGCCTAGAAACATGAAATTCTAAAGATTATAAAAATCATTGCAATCATCCAAAATGTAGATTATTCAGATTTTTATTATCAACTGTAACACTTTCATTGGTCAGTTATCACCAATAACATCACTCATTTTAGTCACTGAAAATAATATCACTGTGGACATTACAAATAATTCAGATAGCTTTTGCAAGGAAGTTCTTCCAAAACGTGGACTCATTTTGTACACAAACATAGGTCTACAACAGGGCCAAACCTTATGCTTCCTATGTAAGAGCTACATTTTTGCCTTTGAGAAGTTTAAGATATGATTAAGTGGGAATTGCTACTAGTGACTGTCAGTGGATGTTGTAGTTTCAAGTGAGAGATATTAATTTCTTTGAGGGTTGGAGGTGAGTTCAGTCCTGGCTTGCCGCAACAATTTTTAGTAAGGTGTAGTCAGAGTAACTTCCAAACAACAGGGTTATTTGAAGAAAGTCTTGTCTTAGTCCGTGCTATAACAAAATACCACAAACGGATGGCTTACATAAACAACAGACATTTATTTCTCACAGTTCTGGAGGTTGGGAAGTCCAAGATCAAGGCGTCAGCAGATTCGGTGTCTGGTGAAGGTCGGCTTCCTGGTTCATGGACTGGTGAAGTGAAGAACTCCAGTCCCTTCAGCCCCCTATAAAGGCCGTAATCCCATTCAACAGGGTGAAGAGTGTATGACCTAATCACATCCCAAAGGCCTTACCTCCTAATACCACCTACCACCTTGGTGCTTAGGTTTCAACATGTGAATTTTGGGGAGATGCAAACATTTAGACCATAGCAAATCTGTTCATTCTTTTTGTTAAAAATTTAAAAACTTTTTACTGCATATAACGCTTGTACGACTGGGTGCTGTGGCTCATGCCTGTAATCCCATCACTTTGGGAGGTGAAGCAGGAGGACTGCTTGAGCCCAGGAGCTTGAGACCAGCCCAGGTAACACAGTGAGACCGTATCTCTACTAAAAATAAAAGCTTAGCCGGGTGTGATGGCACCTGCCAGTAATCACAGCTGTTCAGGGAGCTGATGTGGGAAAATCACTTGAGCCTGGGAGTTCAGGGTTATAGTGAGCTATAATCACACCACTGCACCCCAGCTTGAGCCAGCAGAGTGAGAACCTATCTCAAAAACAACAAAAAACAACAAAATGTTTATTTAAAAATTCCAAATTGGGAGCAGTGGGCTCGCAACTGTAATCCCAGCAATTTGGGAGGCTGAGAGGAGTGGATCACTTTAGTCCAGGAGTTCAAGACCAGCCTGGGGAAGATGATGAAACTCCATCTCTCCAAAAAAAAAAAAAAAAAAAACAGAAAATGAGTCAGGCATGATGGTGTGTACCTGTAGTCCCAGGTACTTGGGAGGCTGAGGTGGGAGGATCTCTTGAGCCTAGGACGTGTAGGCTGCAGAGAGCTATGATAGCGCCACTACATTCCAGGCTGGGTGATAGAGAGATCCTGTCTCAAAATAAAAACAAAACACTTATTTAAAAATTACATATCCCTACTGGCTGTTACTGTAAGACCGATTCTTCTGGCATTTTCGCCAACTGAGGCTGGAATGGAGGGCACTGGGCACTTACTGTGTTTATGATCTCCTTTGACTTAGAATATGGCTACAGCACAGTGGCTGTCACCCTTCTCACACTGGGCTCCATGCTGGGGACAGCGCTGGTCCTTTTCCACAGCTGTGAGGAGAACTACAGACTTATCTTACAGCTGTTTGTGGGCTTGGCCGTCGGGACACTGTCTGGGGATGCTCTGCTTCACCTTATCCCTCAGGTAATCTGCTCTTTTCCATTTCAGATAAAGTTCACTTCATTTCTCTTCACATTTAACCCCTGGAGGTATTTACGCCAAATTTTACTGAGACTTGGAAGAGAGAATATGGTGGCTGGGGTTTTCCTTAGAAAGAAATATTATTTCCCCAAAGCCTCTCTGCACTTGTAGAAGAGATGCCCCAACACTAGGCTTGCCACATAGTAGTAGTGTTTTTGAAATAAAAGAAAGAAAACGTGGCAGGGCATGGTGGCTCACGCCTGTAATCCCAGTACTATGGGAGGCTGAGGCGGGAAGATCACTTGAGCCCAGGAGTTCAAGACCAGCCTGTCTGACATGTTGAAACCCCATCTCGACTAAAAATACAAAAATTAGCTGCACATGGTGCATGTGCATGTACTCCCAGCATTTTGGGAGGCCAAGGCAGGCGGATTACTTGAGATCAGGAGTTCGAGACCAGCCTGGACTGTGTGGTGAAACCCCATCTCTACTAAAAATACAAAAATTAGCTGGGCGTAGTGCCATGCGCCTGTAATTCCAGCTACTCACTCGGGAGGCTGAGACAGGAGAATCGCTTGAACTCGAGAGGCGAAGGTTGCAGTGAACAGAGATCATACCACAGGTTGCAGTGAGCAGAGATCATACCACTGCACTCCAGTATGGGTGACAGAGCGAGACTCTGTCTCAAAAAAAGTTGTCATTCAGGTAGTTCACCCAAGACCTGGTTGTTTAAAAGTCCAGAATCTCCCCGTCTCCCTCTCTCTTGCTTTCTCTCTCTCATTATGTGATGTGCCTGCTTCCCCTTCACTGTCTGCTGTGATTGGAAGCTTCCTGAGGCCCACACCAGAAGCAGATGCCGACACCATGCTTCCTGTACACCCTGCAGAACCAGGAGCCCATTAAACCTCTTTTCTTTGTAGTTACCCAGCCTCAGATATTTCTTTACAGCAATGCAAAAATGGCCTAATTCACTCGTCCTTCTTTCTATTCTGCCCAGAAGGCTGCATCTCCTCAGCTACCTTGCAGGTTGGATTTTTGTTTGCGGTCAGCCAATGAGGGGCACAATGGAAAACTCAGGGGAGAAGGAGAGAGAGTCAGAGGTGTTTGTGCCCAGCTCCCTCCCAGCTCCGGCATCCGCTCTAGAAGTGGCTGATTTGCAGTGGGCTGCATCTCCAGTGGACAGCTTCCCCACAGCTTCGGGGCTCACTGGCCTTCCTCCCTTTTCCCTTTCACCCCTAAGGGTGGCAATGCTTTCCTGGGATGCCGCTGGGTGCCTCATTATCCCTTGTTTATACCCTTGACCCTGCCCACCTCTGTAATAGTCTTATCTTTCATGCGTCTTTATTTGAGCCACCACAGTGGAGTTCTCCTTCTTGCCTAACAGTGTCCAGATTTCTCTTATGGAGCAGGTAAGCATCAGGAGGCTGCCTCCTGTTAACATGTGCTGAGGCTCTTTTTCAGAAAAGAAAGGAGTAAAACCTGAGTTGAGGTCGTCTACAGACGAGGTTTTCTCTTCCCTCTGAAATCTCTTACCGGGGATAATGATGGTGGACCAATGATCCCCACTCCAGCAAAGCCTGAGCTGGTTAAAATTTTCCACAAGCCTCCGGCAGTTTCCTGCAGGGTCACTCTTGTTGCTTAGAGGCTCAATTGTTATTCAATGTTCTGAAAATTGCAAAGGGAGCATTGGAAAAATAAAACCATTATGAGTTTTAATTGCCCTCATAATCTAATATCCTGGAAATATTTCAGGGCTTATGATTGACTAGAGGCGGTGGCTGAGGCCTTTTTTCTAGGTCACAGCAGTGGCAGCAGAATTATTTACTGCCCAGGAGCCTGGGAAGCAGAAAAAGGCTCTCAGGTCAGGCTGAGTCTCCCCCAAAGAGGGAGCCCACAGCAAAGGTGGACTTGTGGATGGCCACAACATGTTACAGAGGAGAACTTAAGAGATTAGCTGGGTTTCACGAAATTTTGTAGACAGTTTTTTTTTTGCTTAAGAAAAGAGAAGAGGTCCGGGCGTAGTGCTTCACGCCTGTAATCCTAGCACTTTGGGAGGCCAAGGCAGGCAGATCACCTGAGGTCAGGAGTTGGAGACCAGCCTGGCCAACATGGCGAAACCCCATCTCTACTAAAAATACAAAAATTAGCTGGGTGTGGTGGTGGGCGCCTGTAATCCCAGCTACTCAGGAGGCTGAGGAAGGAGAATCGCTTGAACCCAGGAGGTGGAGGTTGCAGTGAGCCGAGATCGTGCCACTGCCCTGGGCAACAGAGCAAGACTCTGTCTCAAGAGGAAAAAAAAAAAAAAAAGGGAGAGAGAAAGAAAGAAAACACAAAAGAGACAAGGAAAGATGCAGGACAAGTGTGGTGGCATGCTAGAAAAATCAGTAATCTGTGGCAAGTTTTCAAACGTCTGCACAGAAGTGAGAAAAACGCTACTCATATGATTGCCTTTTTTAGTCAGCTAAATTTGTTCAACTGAAAGATCTACATTTTATTTTGAGATCTGGGGTTTTTCTTCTGTTTTGTTTTATGATATTACAAATGTTCTCTATTTTGTGCAATGACAATCATTAGAAGTATTAGATGGGTATCCTTTAATGCCCTTAGGAAGAGAAAAAGTTGACTAACATATATTGTTTTTTAGTGATATTTACATACACAATGTATTTATGTAGATACATATGCATGAATGTATATAACTACAATCTATACGCATATTATTTCTTGTTCCTTTTTAAAATTTGATGGTAACATTCTAAATCTGGAAACCATTTATGAGCTACTTCATAAATTGCCTTCTCTAAGAGAAGGGATATGGTATAGAATGATCTACTGGCTCATAAGAAATCATGAGGTTGACCAGTGGAATGACTCAACCAATGGGACGAGTCAATTACAGAAGAATTCCCAACACATTTCTTGTATTCTTTTGTGTCCCAGAGACCTGACAAATATTGTCAGTCATACAGTATGCTCCCAATGGAACAAGTCTTCAAGGTGGATTTCTTGCTTATCTGATATTTAATAAAAGTTTACTTTGATTACAATGGGGCATGAGAATAAACCCCAGATGAAATATAAAATTTATTAATATTTTATGAGGCATTGTTGTACAAACAGATGCAGATTGGACTTCTGAAAAACAATGTGGCCGAAGGACTGAGTTTGCATGACAATCTAGGGTACTTGCAGAAATAAAGCTTAGGTTTCATTCTGTTCATTAGCACAGGCTATTCAAAACTCTCTTTTGTTTTCTATTGTACACATTTTATTTGACCCTGGTTAAAGCGTATAGTGGAAGTATTCACACACCCAAAAGCAAACTGGACTTTTAGTGATTGTATTAATAGTTGTCATGGCATTTCTCAGAATGAAAAGTAAATATATTCAACACTGGGCCGGATATTTGATAGTTAAGTCATCAAAAGTTATATCCTTCTTTCTTTCTGCCTTTTTTTTTTTTTTCTGAAGGTTCTTGGTTTACATAAGCAGGAGGCCCCAGAATTTGGGCATTTCCATGAAAGCAAAGGTCATATTTGGAAACTGTTGGGATTAATTGGAGGCATCCATGGATTTTTCTTGATAGAAAAATGTTTTATTCTTCTTGTATCACCGAATGACAAGGTATATTTTTATTTGTCTTGTGCTTTAAAGTCTTATAATACATTCATCTGTTACTTCAGAAGTACTTGTTCAAAAGTAATGAAGTTACCTGTGTAAGGGATGTCTAATGGAATGCTGATTTCAAGAATACACAGCTCCTTCTAATAGGATATTAATTTTTTAAAACATCTATTCCTGGGTAGTTAGTGTACTTGTTACCACCTTTTGTTTAACCTTCATGGTTGGTTTATGAACTGGGCACCATTTTATGTCTGGGGACTGAAGGGGTCCAACGTTCTGGCTACTAATCAGTGTTTTGCATGTCTTTCTTAACCTAAACAAATAAGCAAACAAAAACTTGGAAAAGCCACAAAATCACATGTCATTTTCTATCTTAAAGGCATCTAAAATTACAAAAATAAGCAGGTTAGAAATTTTGAAATTTACGGCAAATATTTTTTCAGCTTTAGTAATTTCTTTTATTATGCCAGTAGCTGATAAATGTCTACAAATATGAGCCGGGTGCCGTGGCTCACGCCTGTAATTTCAGCACTTTGGGAGGCTGAGGCGGGCAGATCACCTGAGGTCAGGAGTTTGAGACCAGCCTGGCCAACGCAGTGAAACCCTGTCTGTACTAAAAATACAAAAATTAGTCAGGCGTGGTGCCGTGCGCTTGTAATCCCAGCTACTCGGGAGGATGAGGCAGGAGAATTGCTTGAACCCGGGAGGCAGAGGTTGCAGTGACCCGAGATCGTACTACTGTACTCCAGCCTGGGTGACAGAGCGAGACTCCATCTCAAAAAAAAAAAAAAAAAAGAAAAAAGGAAAAAATAAATAGCACATACTGTTTATCATTCCTAAATTTGTTCAAAATTCTGTTTTGTGCATCAAAAAATAAAATGAATTTATGGATGGATAGAGGGATGATAGATTGATACATGATAAAAAAGATTTAATAAAATAATCAGAGGATCCAGGAAGTGGATAGCTCTATATTTACATTACAATACAATTCTTTCAGCTTTCTATATACTTGAAAACTTTTCAGCAATAAATAGATGTCATGAATTCACATAGACTACAAGTCACCTTTTGTAAAAGTTTTCTAATAAAGCAGGACTTTTCTTTGGTCTGGGGCTCAAACTAGGATGCTATGGTAATTTGGAAATTAGGAACACCAACTTCTATTACAGTACTTATCCTAAATGTTTAGGGACTTACCCTTCACAAAAGAAGTTCTAATCTCAAGAAGCATTAAAAAAATAACAAATCCCCACTTATACCCAATGGATTAACATTTCTGGGTTGGGAAAACTAAATTAGAAAGCCAACATACCAATAACTCAGTAGTTAGAAATCCAGTATGGTAATGAGTGAAAGAAATTCTGAACATCCAAAAATGTAGAGTTTATTCAGATTGTTTATGGGTTTTTCAGGGAGTTTAACAGCACATGAGTTTTAAGAGCATAATTTCAAGATTTATAATATTGCCTAAAATAAAAGGAATGCATATGTTTTAGGAACTGCAAATGCTTTCCTTGATGAATATATTTCCAGAGACGTTATTTTAGTAGTCACAGGGTACAATATACTTCTGATTATTGTCATTGTGATATCTCTGTCAGAAAGAATTCAAAATTAAATTTTGTGTAAATATAATTTTTTTAGTAAATAAAAAGACAGTATAAAAACTACCACTATTCAAGACTCCTTCAATCATCACTAGACATTTTTGAAGTTGCATTCCATTCTTAAAGCATCCCAGTTCTCTTTTGTGGCAACTACCATTTTGGCCAATAGGCAATGGAATGGAACCATGGCATTGACAAAGACTACACCTGTGTTCTTCCGGCTTCAACACTAATTTTAAATCATCCTCATCCAGCAGGGCCTGTCACTGGTTAATGGGCACGTGGGACATTCCCACCATCTTGCACTCAACTCTGAATTAAGTGACCAGGCAGGCAGAGGCAAATCTGCTTCAACTATCCAGTTGGTAGGTTGTTGATCTGAAGCATTCTACTCATCTGATTATCTTCTCTCCTTTATTCCTCAATGAACAAATGAAAATCAGTAGGGTAGATAAACAGATTCCCTACTCCTGCTTTACCTATTCTTAACTATGATAAATGCTGTTTAGAAAACTCAGCCAAGCACCTGAAAGCTGTTGTAAAGAGCAACAAGCACCCTCCACAGATTCAAATCATTGCTCTCTGCATCACTTTCAAACATGTATGGATCAGACTGACATCGTAGACACGTCCTTAATCCTTGTGTTTACAAGTTTTCATAAACCAGTTGACCTTTGGGTTTTGCATTCTGAGTAATCCTTAGCCCTGACTAGGTGGATGCAAACAGATGTTGAGCAAGGGATTACTTAGCGCACCTAGCACCTAGGTGTTCATTCCATAACGCAGGAGAGAACTGATTCTGCCTAATGAGATGTTTCATAGTTAAGTGCCTTCATTCTACTAACTTTTCCATGATAAAATCTTCTATATTAATTCTCAAAGCACAATGTCCAATCATGTTCAAAACAATATTCCCATTCAGATTCTTAAGTAAGTATAGGAATGGGAAAAATATGAAAGTAAGTTTTAATTGTTAAAATCCCTACCTCCTGGAAGCATGGCCTTGGGGTAAAGGGTTTACAGTGTAAGGACAGATTCCTCAGTAGAAATGAGGAGGCTATTCCTGAGACATTGACATAGCAAAATAGAAGTCAGGGAGTAGATTTCAGATCTTGTGCTAACTCAGAGATAGGAGCCAGAAATTTCCTTTAAAATACGATTTTAAGGCCGGACGCGGTGGCTCAAGCCTGTAATCCCAGCACTTTGGGAGGCCGAGACGGGCGGATCACAAGGTCAGGAGATCGAGACCATCCTGGCTAACACGGTGAAACCCCGTCTCTACTAAAAAATACAAAAATCTAGCCGGGCGAGGTGGCGGGCGCCTGTAGTCCCAGCTACTCGGGAGGCTGAGGCAGGAGAATGGTGTAAACCCGGAAGGCGGAGCTTGCAGTGAGCAGAGATCCGGCCACTGCACTCCAGCCTGGGCGGCAGAGCCAGACTCCGTCTAAAATACGATTTTAAGAGCCTTAACTGTATTTATTGCTTATTCTAAATGTGGTTTGAAAGAAGATAACTTCAGGTGGGGTTAGTTTCAAAAATCACTTTACTATTGACCTTATTCCTTCCCTTTGAAGTGTCCAGAGCCCCAAGATGCAAATTATGCCAGATCTCTGAAGGTACCTTAGTGAGTCTTGAGCTATTTGAAACTCCAGCTCACTAATATACGTATAATTCCTCTTGTTATTTAAGCTGCAAGTTTGACCTAAAGCATAATAGAAATCGTACAGACTTTTAGGAGTGTTTGATGAGTTTAATTTCTTGTTTTTTCAAGAAACTCAAGGATAAAGAAGAACATACATTTTTTTCCCAGTCAATAAGAAGTCCTGAATGTTTGGCTGTAAATTACTTTACATAATGTGGCAATAAATAGCTTTCGTTGAAAAACAAGATAAAACATTCTAGAATAAATATCTGAATTCTGGTATTTTAACAGAACTATAAAGCATTGTGATTATAATTAGGTTTTTGGTGTAACATAAAGGGATCATATTGCTTTTTGTTTCTGTATACACCCAACTTCAAGTAAGAGATCTACTTCCTGCTCTCTGTATCCTACAGGCTATACCTTACTTCTCAGCCATCCTTCTCCAAAAACGGCCTATTATTATCTTTTGAATAGCTGCTATTATTCTAATATGTGAACCTTACTAATATGTAAAATTTACTTTCTCTTTTACACACACACAACATGTATTTATCTCATTACATTTGTGTCAAAATTTGTACAATTTTGGGTGATAGAATTCTATGAATATGCTTTTAAGAGGACATATTTAATATGCAGATAAAAAGTTTTTTATAGAATTGAAATCAGAGGCGCAAAGAGGGAAAATATCTTTTCAGAAATTGGACTATGAGTCAGTCTCTGAAATAAAATGTAATCTTTATACTCATAAAGTCAATTTCAAAATCTCACTTCTCTGTCATATAAAAGGATTTTAAAAACCTTTGAATCTATTATTGTTGTCTTTTATAAATCGGTGGATCTACTTTCTTAGTGGGCAAGATTCTTTTACTGACTGGCAGAGCAGTTAACACAGAATATTATGCTGCAGTGAATGAAATGAGGTGTTGAGTTGGCATGGGTTTCTTTTCCATCCAGTGGATTCCATACATCCACTGCTCACAGATTAGAGGATGAATCCTAAATCCTCAATCCACCTTACAGGAGAAGTGCCGAGTTAGGCCAAGAATAATTTTTTTAATAGCTTTTGAATTTCATAAAGGTTTACATAATTTATGAGTCTGAATTACAGACTGCCTCAGTAGCCTTCAGCTCTCTATGGAAGATGCTGATCTCCGAGAGTGCTATTTTCATCTAAATATGAAGAGTACAAAAGACTTGCTTTGCCCACAGACTTTCGGTTCTACATCATGTGTGTCTATGAAACCTAGAGGTTCTAATATACATCTAGAGTGTTAAAATGTCTTTTAAAAACCAACATAATTCTCCAGGTGTTTCATTTTCCAACAAAATCATGGCCATTACTTATCTTTCATCAGTTATTTTTTAATTTAAAATAGAAAAGCCTAGAAGATTCACAGGCAGCTGAAATGCCTATAGGCAGTATGACGGCTTCCAACCGAAAATGTGAGTACCAAGCTAAACTTTACATGTAGAAAGTGCCATAGAAAACAGTTATGTCTGTTTGAAAATAAAATGTCAAAACCATGTAGATGTCATATTGGGTATGTAGTTTATTATAAAAAACTTTGCAATAGGATTTGTCATAAAAACTAATTCCTATCCAGCTCTCAAATTTACTACATATTCATATCAATTTTACTCTTTCCTTTAAAAATGAAGTTTTTCTTAGTTGATTTAAACTAATTCCCTTCAGGGGAAATTTCAATTAATGTAAACATTTGTGTGTTTATCATAGCTCATTTCTAAATATATTTGTGTGAAGACTGAGGCTTTTATTTCACTGTGAAGTGTGGATATATCATTGTTTTCTCATCTTCTATCACAGTCTACTGAAAATTCATCAAAAATATGTCTTATTTATCACACTGTCATTGAGATGGTAGAGTTCAGATCAGTGATCTCATTTATTCACATCTTATTCTATAACTCATTTGTTAATTTAATTTTTAATTAACAAAGGTTGATGTTTGTTTCTGTGACTTTTTTCTTCTGCATTTAATTTACCAATTTTGGATAGGACTTTATTAACCTGTGTTTATGTTTCTGAGTAATTCTTGCAAATTTTTTGTTTGTTTGTTTTTTCTTTTTTGTCTGTTTTGGTTTTCATCTGTTACTCTTGAAGTTTTGCCCTATTTTTTCTCATTTATTTTACCCTTTTGTGACACAAACTTCTTAAGGTTTTAGTGTTATGCATCATGATTAGTTATTCCCATTTTACCATAATAACTTAGCAAACAATAAAAATAGCTAACATGTATTGAACACTTCTTATATGCTAGGCAATAGGCACAGGGCTGCACACTTGATGTGATCTCATTCAATTCTCCTACAACTTACGTAAGAATAAATATTATCTGAACTATACAGATGAAGAAACTAGTTGTTAGAGAGGTTAAATCACTGCTCAAGATTATATAGCTAGTCAACCCTAGCACTGGGGAACTAAAGAAATGCTAATGCACCAACAATTGTTTTGTGCTCATTCATTCATGCATGCATCAATGCGTCCTTTCACATTGTTTTATTCATTGAAGAAATGTTTGAAGATATGCCCTGTTTCAGGCGTGTTTTATGCAATGCAGAATAAAATAAGCATGGTCTTGATCAGTGCAGAATAAAATAAGCATGGTCTTGATCAGTGCAGAATAAAATAAGCATGGTCTTTATCCTTAGCTTGGGATGTAGTCAGGGATAGAAATACTACTAAGAACAAACACCATTATAACAACTAGTGTTCTAATTGTTTTAGATACATTAACTCATGTAATTTATTTATTTGATTCAAAATTTGTCCATTTCTGCTTTTAGAACATTGCTAGTAATATTTTTTCTTCTAAACTTTTAGTTCCAAGAGTAATTTTAGAATACTGGGCACATAGTAGATCTGCAATAGACTTTTTTTTCTCTTTGGTTGTGGTCTTGAAAGGAGGATATGCCCAGTCAAACCAGGAGCCGAAAGAGGATGCTAGATTAGGGAGTAACGATGGTCTTCTTCAAACATTTTGTAGGCCTCCTACTTACCTGCTTACTTTCTGTCCAGCTTGGCATACAGAATGAATAGTAAACACATCCATATTACATTACTCAACTGCCTCTTTGCCAGGACATATTGAATTAAGCTTCAAATATTTGATGACTTGTTTTGTATTACCTCATCCGTGGAACTCAACTTGTGTTTCAAAAGACAAGATGCAAAAATTCAATCCACAGTCTGATTTAAATTTTAAAAAAGCACAATGATACCACTTCCAGCCCCCATGTTTTACCATGGAAAACCTCTGATAGTTCAGAAACATGGAACTCAATATGACTGCCAACTATGTGAATAAAGGTAAAATATTATAGGTAATTCTTTAATGAGTACATTAAATTACCAGTGAATACTTGTCTTCCACTAAATTTTTTTTTTTTTTTTTTCAGACAAAAAATCTCTCTGTCACCCAGGCTGGAGTGCAGTGGCATGATCTTGGTTCACTGCAACCTCTGCCTCCTGGGTTCAAGCGATTCTCCTGCCTCAGCCTCCTGCTAACTAATGTTTAAATTATTTTAAGAAATAGACACAGTGTGTTCTTTATGGCTTACATGCAAATGTTTATATTTGCCTGTGGCTTGTTACCTATCCATGATCTGACATTTAGAAACCCATGATCAGAGATAATAAAACAACAGCAAAAATAGGCCACACTGGTTTCTAGCAGGGTATAATATTGGCTAAAAATCCTCATTTGGAATATATGCTATTAATACCAAGACTACATGTAGGCATGTGGAAATTACAAGTTTATTTGCATGTTGCAGTGTTGTCAAAAGTATCACTTCAAGTTTTTTTTTAATTTCCTTTCACAAAGAAGAGCTTTATCTCTGAAAATTGGCAGGAGCAGTTAAATGATCTGGTGGCATTATTGGACTCTGAGCGTTTCTAGGCAATGTCAATAAGAACTCCCTGAATTCAATAATTCAGTATTTATTCTTTGTTCTTATGGCTGTTGCCTGAAATCTTTCCCTTTTTAGCAAAGATTAAAATAAGTTAGTGAACCACAAGAAGGATGTAAGTTAGTCTTACAGTGATATTTCTAAATATCCATGATTTTCAGAAGTAAAATGCACAGGCCATCTTTGAAAAACAGTAAATGGAGCTATCTTCTAGATGTTAATTTGGGCTCTATCTGCTATTTACTGAAGTTATTTATATCACAGTGTGGGATATGATATGAATCAATTCGTACTCCCCAAATAAGATGGCAAACCATATTATAATGCAATCTCCCTTGTAGTCTTAGGCCGTGTAACAGTTAGAAACCAGGAACTGCTGGGCGCGGTGGCTCACGCCTGTAATCCCAGCACTTTGGGAGGCCGAGACGGGCGGATCACGAGGTCAGGAGATCGAGACCATCCT
>NW_012119932.1:8730742-8743023 GCF_000951035.1 Colobus angolensis palliatus | reverse complement strand
GGAGGCGGAGCTTGCAGTGAGCCGAGATCGCCCCCCTGCACTCCAGCCTGGGCAACAGAGCGAGACTCCGTCTCAAAAAAAAAAAAAGAAAGAAAGAAACCAGGAAGTATCCTCTTTCTATTTTTATTGAGCACAATTATTAGAATTATGCATTCAGGCCAGGTGCAGTGGCTCACGCCTATTATCCCAGTACTTCGGGAGGCTGAGGCGTGTGGATTACCATAGGTCAGGAGTTCCAGACTAGCCTGACCAACATGGTGAAACCCCATCTCTACTAAAAATACAGCAAAACGAGGCAGGCATGGTGGCATGTGCCTCAGGAGGCTGAGACAGGAGAATGGTGTGAGCCTGGGAGGCGGAGCTTGCAGTGAGATTGCGCCACTACACTCCAGCCTGGGTGACAGAGCAGGACTCTGTCAAAAAAAAAAAAACAAAAACCATTATGCATTCAGTTCTAACAGTAACAATAACTACTACTTACACCTGTCACACAATATATATGCAACCGAATAATTAATGAAAGTTTAGACTATGACAATTGATTAATGACTATTCTTATCAAATGGTCTACCTAGGCAGATTACTACCAAAATAAGTACTATGCTCGAAATACTTTTTCTGCTTGTGAGTCATTCAACTCTACAATTGAGTTACACTAACATGCAATTTAGATTTTTCAGAACAGAAATTCTGTCCATTATAAAGCTGAACACAATTATGATCAAAATTATTTCATTGGCTCTCTCCTGACCAGATAATATATATTATGTAATAGAATTCCATGAAGACGGAAGCTTCTCTTTATCTTGTTCAACATCTAACTGGCCTAGTGCTGAAAGTTATCTTGCAGGAAGATGAAAACATTGAGTAATTATTCCAAAGCTGACTTTGGGCCAGAAATGTTGGTCGTGGTTCTATTGAAGTCACAGTGGGGCGTGAATGGGGTGCTTCAGGGAAGTCATTAGCACCCACCAGAAAGGGAAACAAAACAATCACACAATGACAGAAAGCACACTGCCCTAGACTGACACAGAAAGTCTAACTCACAGAAACAGCTTTGGGAAATAGACTCCATTTTAGTGACATTCCCCTGGGAAGTTTGTCTTGGCCCACTCGGTCTGCTACAACAAACTACCATAAACTGGATGGCTTCTAAACAACAAAAGTTTCTTTCTCGTGGTCCTGGAGCCTAGAAGTCCAAGATCAAGGTGCAAGACAAGAGCCAACTTTCTGGTTGTAGATGGCGCCTTCCTACAGCGGGAGGTGGCAGAAGGGGCAAGGGAACTCCTTGGCATCTCTTTTATAAGAGTATTAATTCCATTCCAAAGGCGCTACCTCCTAACACCACCACACTAGGGGAATAAGTGTAAACGTATGAATTTTGGGGAGACACAAACATTTAGTCTATAGCAAGGTTCTTAAATTATTTTGAAATGCATTACAAAAGACAGACGGGAAGGTCATCAGTGGTATCTGGGGAGGTTACAACATGGTTTTTACTTTCTTCTTTAGGCATAACTGCATAAGACGTTAAAATAAGGAATGCCAGCATGTAATTTATCTCATTAGACCAGTTAGCACAACAGTGACCATACGTTCGAGTGTGTTGGTTATCATACTTAAATCTCTAGTCCTGACTTTTGCTGAAACAAAGTGATGGTATTTCATTAGATGGAATATAAGAATGTCAAGGGTAGGTGGGAAAGCTGGTTGGTTTCGAAGGATTTGGTGAAATATGTAATGCTCTGTTAATGCTTCTTCTGTGTTTATTTGGTTCTTTAGGTAAAGTCATTAGTTTGTTAGCAATCATGATTCTGGTTGGGGACAGCCTGCATAATTTTGCAGATGGCCTAGCCATAGGAGCAGCCTTCTCCTCATCATCCGAGTCAGGAGTGACCACCACGATTGCTATCTTGTGTCATGAAATCCCACACGAAATGGGTAAGTTCAGCAATGGAATTACTGTTTCTGGCTTGTTGAGAAAGAAATAACATCTTTCCAGCTATGGTTTACTAGGATTCTTTTTCTCACCTAGGATTGAAAGATGAGTTCTTTCCTTTTATAATTTATTTAAACCATAAGAAGAGGAGGAGTAGAAAAATAACTCCTGTACCTTGGAATAAAATCCAGTTAAACTCCTTTATGATGTTTCCCAGGGCCAGAAATGACTCTGTTTGGATTCCAGAGAATTCCATATGGGAGAGAGTCATTCAGAGAAATACTTTAAAGAATTTTGACAAGGACTTTAAAATCTACATATTAAATGTGAGAAAAATATTAGGAGGGAAACTTTATCCATCACGTCAGCAAACGGGCCAGTAAGATAAAATCACATTTAAATTAAAACCGGCCAGGCATGGTGGCTCACACCTGTAATCCCAGCACTTTGGGACGCCAAGGCAAGTGCATCACCTGAGGACAGGAGGTCGAGACCAGCCTGACCAACAGGGTAAAAGGCATCTTCCGTTAAATGATAATTATATTTTCCTTTCCTATTAAACTTCGGGAGACTTTGCTGTGCTCTTAAGCTCTGGACTTTCTATGAAGACTGCCATCCTGATGAATTTTATAAGTTCCCTAACTGCCTTCATAGGATTATACATTATACTAAAAACAAAAAATTAGCCAGGTGTGGTGGCCCAGGCCTGTAACCCCAGCTACTTGGGAGGCCGAAGTGAGAGAATTGCTTGAACTCAGGAGGTGGAGTTTTCAGTGAGCTGAGATTGTGCCATTGCACACCAGTCCAGGCAACAGCGTGAGACTCCATCTCAAAAACAAAAACAAAAAACCAAACCATGGTTTCATCAACCTGACTTATACAAAATGTTTAAAGCCAAGCCTAGCATTGAAATGACAGGTGTGTGGTGGCAGATGCTCATAAATCTCTTTTTCTGGATAATCTTAGTTGCCCTGTAACTTTTTTTTTCTTTTAATTTTTGTGGGTCCATAGTGGTTGCATGTATTAATAGAGTACGTGAGATGTTTTGATCCAGGTATGTAATGCGTAAGAATCATACCATGCAAAATTGGGTATCCATCCCCTCAAGCATTTATCGTTTGTGTTACAAACTATCCAATTATGCTCTTTTAGTTTTTTTTTAAATGTACAAATTAAATGATTATTGACTATAGTCACCCTGTTGTGCTGTCAAATACTAGGTCTTATTCATTCTTTCTAATTTTTTTTTGTAGTGATTAACCATCTTTACCTCACCTCCACCTTCCCCTATCACCCCACTACCCTTCCCAGCCTCTAATAACTTTCTTCTATTCTGTAACTCCATGAATTCAATTGTTTTGACTTTTAGGTCCCACAAATAAGTGAGAACAATGTAACCCTGTTCTTTGCCTCCCAGGACACAAGATGGGTTAGAACAGACATTTCTGAAACAGACCCAGAAATAGTAGAGGCTGGTCTGGCATAGGCTCCCAAGGGAGAGGGCTCTTCACAGTCTCTCTGCTTCCACTTTCGCACCTACGTTGCCCCTAGGAAACTCTTGCCCTATTGTGCTTGGAATCCATTGCTCAAAGTCCTGACACTGACTCATTATTGACCTATCCTTCTTGGAGCAGTTTATCCAAGGTCCTTCCTGGGCACATTAAAATGCACCTGGTCTGGAAGCCATCCCCTATCTATGGTCCTGAGTTTTGCTACTACAACAGTGATGTAGCCCCCAATCCTCAACCCAAAACCACAGGACAGTGTGACAGTCTGCAGCAGGCCAGCAGAGATGTTTCAAGCCCAGTTCGTGGGAACAGTTATGCAATGGAACTAGAAAGCTGGGTCCCCAAGCTGTCTCTTTATTGAATTTTAGTCTCAATCCCCCAAACTAAGAAGTAGATGCTCTCAGATTTACTAACAGATCAATCTTCTCTTGGAGGGAAGGCATGGAGACAATGAGATAATTTTCCTATAATCATTTTCTAAAGGGAAAAATTTGTCTCCTAACCAACTTCTGCAGTGCTTTAAAAATCTCATATTAAGTAGTTTTCTCTCCCCACAGCAGTTTCTGCATAAGTAAATAATAAAAGCCCATATAGTGTCATGATTTCACCTGGCAAATTTCCAGGCCCAAAGATTTAGAAACCCTGGGACAGCGAGTGACTATTTTGCATTTATCTAAGTTGGAAATGTCACAGGATATCAAGAACTCAAGAATATGTCGCAGACCTCTTGTATATACAATCTTTAGAAGCAGCCAAGAACTCTTGAAGTGCAACTTCCTGACAGTACGATGAATGGGCTACAAATTCTAGAGAAATATAGAAAAGCATTTTATTTACTGATCACTCAACTCTCCCTATAAAATCGGTTCCAGTGCTGACATTTGAAATAGCTAATAGTGCGTTACTTTAGCAAAGGCATCTTCCGTTAAATGATAATTATATTTTCCTTTCCTCTTAAACTTCAGGAGACTTTGCTGTGCTCTTAAGCTCTGGACTTTCTATGAAGACTGCCATCCTGATGAATTTTATAAGTTCCCTAACTGCCTTCATAGGATTATACATTGGCCTTTCCGTGTCAGCTGATCCATGCGTTCAAGACTGGATCTTCACAGTCACTGCTGGGATGTTCTTATATTTATCCTTGGTTGAAATGGTAAGTTTGGTGGCTTTTCTATTTGGGTTTTCTAAACACTGAAAATGTAAAACAGAGGAAAAAAACCCAGTAAAAATGGAAGGATAAATGAGTAGAAGAGAAGAATTTATAAAACAGTATAAACCATTAAGGAAATATTCTTTGTACTCCCAGAAAGTGCATTCTAGGCAGAAAGAATGTAATTTGAGGTACAGAAAATATTGACATTTTCTGTAGCGTTAAAGTGGCAGGTGTGTGATAGCAGTTGCATGTAAAACTTTTTTCTTTTAGTGAATTTAAGTGGAAAGAATGAAATGTTCGTAATCTTCAAAAAGTAATCATCTGCTCATTTGATTCCAGCTTTGTAGCTGTATATGATGCCTATATTTCCAGTTGAAAAATGAAAAGTTCTGTCAATCAGCCAGCTACTTTATTTTTACAATGCGGAAGTTCTGTTAAGTAGCCAGCTATTTTATTTATACAATGGAAAATAGTTCAACTGAATTTGTCATTGAATTAAATCACTGACTTAATTAACCAAACATATTTTTTAAAATAATGATTACATCTTTTAAGTTTTAATTGCCAAAGGGCCATTGCACTGATGAAATGAGGAAGAAAGATTTTTATAGTATTTGGTCTCTAAAGTTGCAACATATGTTTCCTCTAGAGGTCCTTGTTGACCCTAATGGTAACTCAGTCATTGGTTTTCTTTCTTTATAACCTGGTGAGGGAATTGAACCTGGGAAATTTCACATTGTCTTGCTTCTTAAATTCTGGTCTCCATAAGATAAAAGTCGTTTTGAAAGTCACTCTCTATTGGGCTTGCTTACAGCTTTAAAAATATCTTAAGGTAAAATCATATTGATTATCCCTTCTCATGGGTTGGAATATGGCAAATAAAAATGAAATAAAATAACCAAAGAAGGATTTAAGGCTGAAATCAAGCTGAATAAAAGTCAGATATGTTATTACCTGTGTCCCGGAGAAGAAAAAGTAAATTAATCTTGAAGGCAATATGTGGAACCGATTCATTGAGATGGACTACTAATGATGCAGAATCCAACCATTGTCCTGGAAGTAAAAGAAACATTTCATAAGGAAAAAAATAGAGGAGGCAGAAACCTGTGCTAATACAACCAAAATAACAGTGTGTTGTTGAAGTAAGTCTTAATAAGGGGATTCTCAAAGTAAACCCTGCCATTTTTAAACCCCACTCTAAGGCTCCTGAGTTTCCAGTGGTTTTTCTTAACTCGTATGAGATGCATGCAGATGAGGTAAACACCAAATGTCCTTCCATATTTAGAAATGTTCTTATATGTTATTTGTGATGCTCTGAGCATATTCTAATTTTGGTAATAAGGTGAAAAGTGGAGCAAATTTTGACCCAGCAATCCCATTACTGGATATATATCCAAAGGAATATAAATCATTCTATTATAAAGATATATGCAGCACTATACACAATAGCAAAGACATGGAATCAACCCAAATGCCCAGCAGTGATGGACTAGATAAAGCAAATGTGATACATATGCACCATGGAATAATATGCAGTCATAAGAAGGAATGGGATCATGTCCTTTGCAGGGACATGGATGAAGCTAGCAGCCATTATCCCCAGCAAACTAATGCAGGAAGAGAAAACCAAACACTGCGTGTTCTCACTTATAAGTGGGAGCTGAACAATGAGAACCTGTGGACACAGGGACAGGAACAACACACACTGTGGCCTGTCGGGGGAGGGTAGGGGTGGGGAGAGCATTAGGGTAAAGAGCTAATGCATGCCGGGCTTCATACCCAGGTGATGGGTTGATAGGTGCAGCAAACCACTATGGCACACGTTTACCTGTGTAACAAACCTACATATGTACCCAGGAACTTAAAAAAATAAAATAAAGCGGAGCAAATTTTACCCCTTTTTCTGAACCTATCCCCCAACCTGAGGTCAATGTTATGGAATCCTGTGACTCAACTTGAGAAATCTGTATTTACAGGTTTTTTGTGACTTTGAAACCACAGTCACTCACCATTTAATGATGTGAGCTATCCTTTGTTTAAACTAAACACTCTTGAAGGTAATGTGTGGAACACATCAGTCCTCAGATTCGCTCTTGAGCTTCCTAATTTTCAACTTTCGATTTCTAATTTCTCTTTATGGCTCAGTTCAGGGCAATTGCTGGATTCTTTTGAAGTTCACTGTGTTTTTCACACAGACTGGTTCTCTCTTTGAGTAGATGAATGTCGATGTCTGTAGTCTATTTGTTTTCTTTGCTTTTGTCTACTCTCCCAGAATTGACCTGGGAAGGTTATCAAGAGCCATTTGTCATGCAGAACCCTAAGCTAAATATGTCATTTTCGTTTCAATGTTCCTGCTCCTTTTCTTGTAAGGGTAAGCAATTGCTTATAAGAAAGCAATGTGACTGATATCCTGTGAGATTCCAACTGGCATAAATCTTGACCCTATTGCAAATGACTATTAGCCGAGGAAAAACCAGCATCCTGGCAGAAAGACAGGAAAAAAAAACTACTTGTGAGTTTCCCGGGGCTACTTCCTATCATCCAGGTCGCTTGCTCTCACGGCCTTCAGAGCAACTTCTAAACAAACGCAGCGCTTTCACATAGCAGTAAGTTTAACTGTTACTGTTCTCTGGGGCCATGCCAAAGAAAATAGTCGGTCATTTAAAGGGAAGAAAACAAGGTTGCAAAGACTCTGTGAACAGCAACTAAAATAAATGCAGCAACTAAAGGGTAAAGCACAATACTAGATAGAATATACTAGTTAATTGCTAAATCCTGGATATTAACCAGGCACCTTCTGAACAAGGTTAATGTCAAAAGACTAGCTAGATCTTTGTTTGTTTGTTTGAAAGAAATTGGGTGTGTTATTTCAAAGTCCCCAGAGAACAAGAACTAGAGACATAAATGAGGCCATTAGCAATGAGGTCAGCAAAGAAGAAAGTCCTCTCCAGGGAAAAGTGCCAACCTTAATTCTCCAAAGTAGAATTGGCTTATTCAAGCACACTAACTCCAAATTGCATTGAAGCATGTCTAAAGGAAGTTAAGAATGAATGCCGCTCTGGGTGGCCAGAGGAAATTAATGCTCTGTTATGAAGATCAGTGTCCTAGACTGGGTTTCCTTCAAAGCAGCTGGGAAGACAAAGGACAGGGTGAAAGCAATTCATCTGGGAGGTGATCCCAGGGAGCAGAAGTGAAGGGCCGGCGAACTGAAACAGAGAAGGAAGAAAAGTCAATACCATCTGTGTTTTTATTAAGTTGACCAGGGCTATGGGAACACGATCACATAAGACCTTCTCATGAGGCTCAAGAAATATATCTCAGAATAGTTTACCTGGGAAAGGAAGAGGCTTTATGTACAGGCTCTTGTCCCTGTGTTCAACACCGGCCCCGCCAGCATTACCTCCCCATCTCCACTTCCAGGTTATACACACTTGAGTACTAAGAGCATTCCCGTAAAGGGGCTCAAGCCATCACATCAAAGAAGCCCAGGGCAGGAGAAAGAGGAATGCAGTGTGGACCAGAAGCAAGACTCTGCAAAACCAATCAACACCTCCTTGGAATGGGTCTCTGCAGCAGTAATTGGGGTCAGAGATGGGAATGAGTGCATCTGAAATAGCACACGTGTGATGTCTATCAACGGTTGACCCCCTCCACTCCTCAAATGCCCTCCTTTCCTCTTAACACCCATCTCTCCCCAAGTCCCTTCGTGGTGATAGCCAGCCAAAATACCACAACGACTTAATACAAAATAATAAGTAGGAGAAGCTCCAAACCCTGCTGGCCCTGAGGCCATAGTTGATATTCATCATCTCTGCTCTCCAGCATCCAATCCCGATCCTCCAGAGCTCCAAGCAGCACTTCCTTAGGTTGATCTGTATTGTCCTCCTGGGAGGGGCAACTTAGGTCTTCACGGAAGGGTCTGAATATTCACTGCTTTGTCCTTGTTAGGCTGTGTATCCTCTAGTTGCCTGGTGACCATTGTTACCAGGCATCAAGAAGCACCAAGAGATGCTCCAAGAAATCTGAATTTCTAGCTGTGTTCCTTCTCTTCTCAACATGCAGCAGCACCCCTAACTCCTTAAGGTAATTGTTACAGTAAAGGGGTCCTAATCCAGACCCCAAGAGAGGGTTCTTGGATCTTGTGCAAGAATGAATTGAGGGAGAGTCCACAGTGCAAAGAAAAAGCATGTTTATGAAGAAAGTAAAGGGATAAAAGAATGGCTACTCCATAGAGTAGCCCCGAGGGCTGCTGGTTGCCCATTTTCATGGTTATTTCTTGATGATATGCCAAACTAGGGGTGGATTATTCATGCCTCCCCTTTTTCGACCATCTGGGGCAACGTCCTGACATTGACATAGCATTTGTAAGCTGTTAAGGCACTGACGGGAGGGTAGAAGTGAGGACGACCAGAAGTTACTCTTATCGCCATCTCGGTTTTGGTGGGATTTTGCTGGCTTCCTTAATGCTACTTGTTTTGTCAGCAAGGTCTTTATGACCTGTACCTTGTGCTGACCTCCTATCTCATCCTGTAATATAGAATGCCTTAACTGTCTGGGAATGCAGCCCAGCAGGTCTCAGCCTCATTTTACCCAGCTCCTATTCAAGATGGATTGTTCTTGTTCACATTGCCTCTGACATAATCACTAACAAATACTCTTACCATTAGAGTAATTTTCTTTACTGTTGGTTGATCCACTAATATAGGGAGCCCCAAATGAGCAGGTGGTAGTGATAGTTTCAAGTTCACTGGATACTTTATTGCCGGAGTTCTCAACCCCTGGTCCTGTTAGGAACCAGGCCGCACAGTAGGAGGTGAGCAGCAGGTTAGCAAACAAACCTTTATCCGTACTTACAGCAGCTCTGCATTAGTTCACCTGAGCTCTGCCTCCTGTCATATCAGCGGGGGCATTAGGTTCTCACAGGAGCATGAACCTTGTAAACTGCGCATGTGACGGATCTAGGTTGCACACTACTTATGAGAATCTAATGCCTGATGATTGGTCACTGTCTCCCATCAACCCCAGATAGGGCCGACTAGTTGCAGGAAAACAAGCTCAGGGCCCCCATTGATTCTATATTATGGTGAATTGCTTAATTATTTCACTATATATTGCCATGTAATAATAATATAAATAAAGTACACAACCAATATAATGTGCTTGAATCATCCTGAAATCATCCCCCTCACCTCCGACCCTCAGTCTACGGAAAAATTGTCTTCCATGAAACCAGTCCCTGGGGCCAAAAAGGTTGTGGACCACCACTTTCTTGTGTTCCCTGGTGCATTCTCCCCAGGAACAGGGATCTGTGGTCTGACAGTACCTAAGTTTACAGGAACAGGGAGCATAAATACCCCAAGAGAAAAAACTAGCAATACCTATCTATCAATTGCTTTATAATTTTGTACTGTTTCTGCCCTAATCTCCGTTATTTCCTTCCTTCTTACTTTGCATTTAATTTTCTCTTTACTTTCTTGCAGCTATGTAAGAGCATCTCATTTTGTCTGAGAGCTGAATGTTCCTTCTAAGAAAATTCTCAGAATTGGAAATCTACAGGATTTCTTAAATCCAGCTTCTCTAAAGTTTATAAAAATGGCTCAACTAGAAAAAAAAAAAGCCCTCAAAGTATTGTTTTTTTCCAGCACTTTGGATAAGAGAGACAATATTTTTAGCTAATATAATTTCTTATTTAAAGTATAAATTAGTTAATTAAAAAAAAAACATAAATGGGTTATGCCAAGGGAAGGTTTATTTTGGATCTGAAGCAAAGTTTCAAACCTTTAGGCAGTTTTCTTAAGGTTTTTAGATCCTGCCAAAATGGTGTTTCTATAGCAACAGGACTATAGAAACCTCAAGGGACTGTCACTGTAGATGTAACCAGAGATGTCCCTGCAATGGGGGGAGCTGGACAACTGCCCAGGAATTTAGTACACTGATAGAACCCAGGCTGGTGGAGGAGCTGTAACTTAGGGAGGGAGCTAATGGGGAAGGAAGTACCTGTCCAATTCATGCCAAAACAAAATAAAACAAAACCCAGGTACCCCCTCCAGGTGTATCCAAGGCAAATGAGTTGGAATAGGGGAAATACCCAATTTCAAACCCACTTCCCCCATCAACCTCCCTCACCATATAGGGTTCTAGATCTCCCCCGACCCTCACGTTTTTTGGATGCTCTTTTAAAACTTCATTTCCTCTCCAAGACTATCCCTTATGTTTCTTCAACCTTATTTTACTTATCTAATAACTGTGCGGGTGGGGGGTTGGGGGGCCAGGAACCGCAAGAATAAAAAGCAGTCACTTAGAGCAATTTACTTATCTCCCCTCTTGTGAGAAGTGTCTCCCAGAAGTAATATCACAGCCAGACTTTTGCCTGGAGCACTTACAATTTCCAGATAATTTTCCTTATGTGAAAGGCAGGATAGAAAGTATTTTGAATATGAATTTAAGATCCTCTACCTTTAAAACATATCCAAAAATGCAAAAATCAAACCTGAGTATTAAATCCGGTCAATAAATAGGATTATCAGTATAGTTCATCCTCTCTACACTTATTGTAGGTTAGTAAATGTAGCAGCTTCAAGAACATGAATTGGGTAAAAACAAAAAAACATTAACTGAGTGACAAACATCCACCTTTCTAGCCAGGCTTCTCCTCTCTTCTTCATCATATGAGTATAAAATTAAACTAAACTAGAATCCTAGACTTTTAGAATATTGATCCCATTCCCTCCTCCCCATTTTTCTTTCTTTTTCTTGTAATTTATTGAGTTTGAATGAGTCTTTATCAAGGAAATCTAGACTCCAAGGCAATTCAGTCAAAGATCTACAATCACCAAGGTGGGTCTGGTAAATGAATCCTTTCTCCATCCAAAAGATGAGTAAGTCTTCCTTTCTTTGAAGTTTGGCAATACCTAACTGTAATTCTGTTAAACATCCACCCACAGGAAGAGAGTTTGTTTGAAAAAGACATATGAAGTAACCTTGATATACGTATTTGTTTTCAACAAATATTGTAGTTGAACTCAGTGAGTTCCATTGGCATCATTTTAAATATCCTCTGACTGAAAAAGAAATAGCAAGTATTCAAAACTCATTTCAGGCAGCAAAATTAATGTAATTTAACATGCACAATTATTTCTTAACAAAAGCAAGAAGGGTGAATCATTCTTACCAACAATTTTGAAAGACTTCTATTCTCTTTCTGTAAAAATCAGTCAAACCCCACACTTAGAAATTTTCTACTGAGAAAATGAGTAATTAAGCCAGCTTTGGTGAAGGCTGAATTCTCCCTGTAATTAAAAGAAATTGACCATCAGAAATGTTGGTATTTTTCTACTCCTCATTCCTCTCTTCTTCTAACTAATTTCTCAGATCATACACACACATACACACAGATCTTCTGAAGCAGTTATTTTAAAAATGCAGTTGGCCCTAGAACGACATAGGTTTGAACTGCATGGGTTCACTTACACTCAGATTTTCTTCCGCCTCTACCACCCGTGAGACAGCAAGACCAACCCTTCCTCTTTCTCCTCCTCCTCCTCCTCCTCAGTCCCCTCAATGTGAAGATGAGGATGAAGACCTATATGATTATCCACTTCTGCTTAATGAATAGTAAATGTATTTGCTCTTCTTTATGATTTTCTTTCCTTTTCATTTCATTTTGTTTTTCTTTTCTTTC
>NW_012119932.1:8701199-8730687 GCF_000951035.1 Colobus angolensis palliatus | reverse complement strand
TCCTTCCTTCCTTCCTTCCTTCCTTCCTTCCTTCCTTTGTTTTTTTGAGACAGTCTCACTCTGTCACTCAGGCTGGAGTGCAGTGGTGCAATCTCAGCTTACTGCAGCCTCTGTCTCCCAGGTTCAAACAATTATCCTGCCTCAGCCTCTGGAATAGCTGGGATTGCAAGCGTGTGCCCCCATGCCCACTGATTTTTATGTTTTTAGTAGAGATGGGGTTTTGCCATGTTGGCCAGGCTGGTCTGGAACTCCTGGCCTCAAGTGATCCACCTGCCTCAGCCTCCCAAAATGCTGGGATTACAGGCATGAGCCTCTGCACTCATCCCCCTTATGATTTTCTTAATAACATTTTATTTTCCTCAGCTTACTTTATTGCAAGAATGCTGTATATAATACACAGAGCATATAAAATATGTGTTAATTGTGCTATTGGTTAGGCTTCTGGTCAACAGGAAGCTATCAGTTGTTAAGTTTTGGGAGAGTCAAAAGTTATATATGAATTTTCAACTGTGCGAGGATCAGCATCCTTACCCCCACATTGTTCAACTGAACTAAAGCTGGCTGACGTCTGTCTTTGCTGAGCTTTACCACTAAGAATTTGTCTAACTGAATCACTTCCCCTAAGGAAAAAAAGGAGAAGAGAATTGTTAAATACAAGTTTAAAGCAGGTAACATCTTTGTCTCTCCTAATTGTGCGTGACAGTGATGTGCTCTTTATCTTATAACTCACAGTTTTCAAAAAAAAATTAATTTATCTTCTGCTACAAACTGCTTCATGAATTGCCTTGGGAAGATCCCATTGGGAAGTGATAGACATGTAAGATTCTGCATTTGAATTATTCAGCAAATAAAAGTTTTAAAGCTGGAGATTTTAAAATAACCTTGAGAAAAGCCTCTAGGTTGGCTGTCCCACATAAGCTGAGAGCTGTGGTCTTTGCTTTCTCGCATAATAAGGAAGGTTAAAACCGCTTTGTTAAGTTGTTTATTGAACATAAATACTAGTTGAAAAAGACCTAAATTCAAAACAGTGGGAACGAACCTCCCAATTTCAGGAGATTCTTGAGTCAACAGAGTGTTGAGGATTCTACTATTACTAATCAAATATGATTCTAAAATAGAACATATTCTAACATCCCTCTTTTGATTGATGTCAAAAGGGACAACCAAAAAAATGAATTCCATGAAAAAAAGGAAAAGCACAAGATAGCCATAACCAAACTTTTATTTGGATTCAACTCTCAGAAGATTGTTAAAAGCAAGAATTGATATAGTATTTGTAAGCAAACATTCCAGAGAAGATGTTTATTCTCCAGAATGTTGTAGAAAGAGAAATCCTGGAGGGCCTTTTTAAGACTCTGTGGCTGATAAAAGCTCATCTCTGTGCATATGTCACCGTCTCCACCAAGGTCCAATTAGAGGGTCAGCCAGGTTCATTAAAAGAAAGACACTCCAGACTTCCCTCCGTCTTGTTTATAGCAAACCATCACAAATAAATTAGAAGTAGAAAACCTTGCAGTCTATTGAAAGGGCGGCTGGGTGCGGTAGCTCACACCTGTAATCTCAGCACTTTGAGAGGCAGAGACAGGTGGATCACAAGGTGAAGAGATCAAGACCATCCTGGCCAACATACTGCTTCTCTACTAAAAACACAAAATAGCTGGGCGTGGTGGCACATGCCTGTAGTCCAGCTTCTCAGGAGGCCAAGGCAGGAGAATTGCTTGAACCCGGGAGGCGGAGGTTGCAGTGAGCCAAGATCACACCACTGCACTCCAGCCTCCCAAGTAGCTTCAATCCTGCAACAATTGATTAGTTTGTAGTTCTTCATGAAGCGTGAGGGCATGAGAACTGAGTTTATGCTCAGGGACTTTGAGAGCTAAACAAAACTCAGCATTTCATGTTTTATAGTGGAAAGTAATGACAATGAATATTTACCAGGCAGCAAGTGACATCTCTTATTGTCACATAGGTTCTTAGATCTACCCTAAATGGTGCTTTATTAAAAATATTGTAATACTATAATCTTTATATTATAACAAGCTAAAAAGCTAAACAATGATATTACAATAAGTTAAAAAGATAAGTAGTTAATCAGCATATTACAATAAGCAAAATATATCACAAGAAGCTAAAAAGCTAAACAGTTAAAGCAAACTAAGAATTTTAGTGTTTTATCTATCATGTTTGGGTCTGATCCAATTTAAGTTAATTTTTGTATATGGTGTTAGGTAAACATCCAACTTTATTATTGTTATTATTATTATTATTATTATTAGAGACAGAGTCTTGCTCTGTTGCCTAGGCTGCAGAGCAGTGGCATGATCATAGCTCACTGTAGCCTTGATCTCCTAGGATCAAGTGATTCTCCTACCTCAACCTCCCAAGTAACTGGAACTATATGCACATGCCACCATGCCCAGCTAATTAAAAAAAAATTTTTTTTTGTAGATTTGGGGTGTCACTATGTTGCCCAGGCTTGTCTTGAACTCTTGGCTTCAAGTGATCCTCTTGACTTGGCCTCCCAAAGTGTTGAGATTATAGTATGAGCCACCATGTTCAGCCTGTTCTTTTGAATGTGTATATCCAGTTTCCCTAGCACCATCTGTTGAAAGGACTGTCCTTTGTCCATTGGATGGTTTTGGCAGCCTTGTTGAAAATCAATTGATCACGTGTGCAAGACTTGTTTCTGGGCTCTCTATTCTATTCTCTTGGCCAGTACCACACTCATTTGATTATTCTAGTTTTGTACTAAGTTTTGAAATCAGGAAATGTAAGATCTCCAAATTTACTAGTTTTTAAGATTGTTTTGGCTATTTGAGGATCCTTTGAGATTTCATATGAATTTTAGGGTTAATTTTTCTCTTTTTTTAAAAAAAGTGATTGGGATTTTGCTAGAGATTACCTTTAGTCTATACTTTAAGGGGTAGTGATATCTTAATAATACTAAATTTTCCAATCCATGAACATGAGATGTCTTTCCATTTATTTGTTTTTAATTTCTTTCAGCAATGTTTTATAGTTTTCAGTGTACAAGTCTTTCACTTTCTTGGTTAATTTTATTTCTAGGTATTTTTTTCTTTTTGATGATATAAGTAAATTTGTTTTCATTTCTTTTTTGGATTGTTCATTGTGTTTATAAATGCAACTAATTTTGTGTGTTTATTTTGTCTTTCAACTTTGCTAAATTTATATATTTGGATTTTGTTTTAACATCTTGGGAGTGAAAAAATATATACCTACTGCTTAACAAATTATTATTTAACAGAAAGATGTGTTCTACAAGCAGTATTTTAAAAAGTATAATGCTATAATGCATAAAAACGTGTACATTAAAGACACGTTTACAAGTCAGAAGGATTCCCCAACAATCACATAAGCCCTTTTCTCTTGTTTTGTTTTTGAAACCCACTGGAAACAGAAATCAAAATTTGTCTCATTCAGGGTCTGTTTTTCTCTTCTTCAATTTTAAGTTGTATGAATAGAGAAATATGCATTTATGACAATAAATAAAGGAAATCTCTGTTGTCTTTCAATGTTAGAAGTGATCATGTCTTTTTAAGTCCTTGTGCTATGTGACAAAATCAATCCTTACTTAAAATTTTTTCTTGTTCACTAGAGCAACTTTTCTGGTATTTCCTTAAAGTTTGTGATAGTGAATGCCAGGTACAAACTGGCTTGCTGTTAGGACTAATATAGGTTTACAAATCTAATGCATCTATAGTTTGAGTGTCATGATGATCACAGCTGCGAAGAGACAACCTGTGTGTGGTTTCATGTTTCTGACTATCTGAAAGAAAAGTAAAATGTAGTGTGATTAACTTTATGGTGAAGCACTACAACTAGCAAGATGGCTAGAGGATGTATGGGAGAAGAAAGACGAAGTCAGCCAGTTCATGTACTTTTTGGATTTATAAAGGCCAAACAGTCTTCCTAATTTACCAAGTTTTCAGCAAGTTGTGATCTCATAGATGAATTTTTCAGTAAATTTTCTTGGAGACACTGCATGGATAAAGGATTATACAGATTATTAGGTTGGGCAAAAACTGTATAAACTTTTGGGTGCCACTAAGAACCATATTAAATCTATCTACCTATATATCTGTTTAATGGAAAGACTATTAATATCTCTTTGTAATCATTTTTAGTTGACATGTTATCAATAATCATCAAAAGACTCTAAAAATTGAGATAAATATTAGCTGAACACCTTATTAACGTTGTTCTCAATATGTGAATAAGTGAATGCTCAAAATATTTTTTTCATTTTTTTCTCTGTGTTTGATATTAGGGAGATGTTCCAGTGACTCTTCATAATAGTGATCACATTTGGGAAAAAAATCTCGATGTATTGATGGTATAATATTGTGGAAAGTGCTTGGACTAAATCTTGTCCTGAGTATCAACAAAAGACTGTGAAAAAGCACAGTCTAGTTGGGCCCTAGACACCAAACACTCCAGTAACTCAAAATATGCTTTAGTTTTTCCTTATTTTTTATTTTTAACAAATTTTTAGAGTAACAGAACTATATGGGTGGGACATAAAAAGTACAGAATGAACCATAATCATGATGATTCTTCTCAAAGTGGACGTGTAACTCTAGTTAAGAGTGCTTCTAAAGATAAATAATCAACTTTTTTTTTCACTTACACTATCCAAATTATGCCCAGTAGTTACATGTGGCTATTGTCCCTTGAATGAGGCTAGTGTGACTGAAAAATTGACTTTTTTTAAACTTTATTTTTAAGTCCCTTGTCCCTACACATGCACAACCACCCCACGACAGACATCCTGCAACACAATGATACATCTGTTACAATTCACGAACATACCTTCACACATTATCACTCAAAGTCCATAGTTAATGTAAGATTTCACTCTTGGTTTTATACATTCTATGGGTTTTACAAATGGATGATGACACATACCCACCATTGTATCATACGGAATAGTTGCACTGCCTAAATGTCCCCTGTGTTCTGCATATATATTCCTCCTTCCCCCAAATCCCTGTCAACCACTACTATTTTTACTGTCTTCATGGTTTTGCCTTTTTCAGAATGTCATATAGCTGTAATGATACAGTATGCTGCCTTTCCAAATTAGCTTCTTTCATTTCATAATACAAATCTGAGTTTCTTCTGTCTTTTTACAGTTTGATAGTTCATTTCTTTTTAGTGCAGAATAATATTTAACTGTCTGGATGCATCACCATTTATCCATTTACCTACTGCAGGACATCCAAATTTGGTTCCTTCCAAATTTTGGTAATTATGGATTAAGCTGCTATAAATACACTTGAGCAGGTTTTCGTGTGAACAAACGTTTTCAAATCTGTTGAGGAAATGCCAAGAAACATGATTGCTGGATCATATGATAAGGGTAGGTTTAGTTAAGTAAGAAGCTGCCAAACTGTCTTCCAAAGTAGGTGTACCGTTTGGCATTTCCATCAGCAATGAATGAGAGTTCCAGTTGCTCTACATCCTTACCAGCACTTGTTGCTGTCAGTGTTGTGGGTTTTGGCCATTCTAATAGGTGTATAGAGGTATTTCATTGTTGTTGTAATTTGCAATTCCCTAATAATATAAAATGCTAAGCATCTTTTTATATGACTGCTTGCCATCATACATCTTTGGCGAGTCTCTACTCAGGTCTTCCCATTTTTAATTGGAAATTGTCTGTTTTCCTATTACCTTTTAAAAGTTCCTTGTGTATTTTGGATACAATTCCTTTATAAGATAATGTTTTGCAAATGTTTTCCCCCAGTCTGTGGCTTATCTTCTCATTCTCTTGACATTGTCTTTCACCAAACTGAGGTTTTAATTTTGGGAGTATATATTTAGGGCAGCTTGAATCTATGCTCCTGGATTGCAATCCTGAATCTTGGCCCAAATAAAGTACCTACTTATATATTTTTAAAAATACATTTTAATTTTAATGAAGCCCAGCTTATGAATTCTTTCTTTCATAGATCATGTCTTTAGCATCTTGTCTGAAAAGTCATTGCTATACCTAAGGTCACCTAGATTTCTTTTATCATAATCTTCTAGGATTTTTATGGTTTTGTATTTTTAATTCAGGTCTATGCTTTATTGTGAATTAATTTTTTTTCTTTTTGAGACGGAGTCTCGTTCTGTCACCCAGGCTGGGGTGCAGTGGCACGATCTCGGCTCACTGCAACCTCTGCCTCCTGGGTTCAAGCAATTCTGCTGCCTCAGCCTCCTGAGTAGCTGGGATTACAGGTGCATGCCTCCACGCCTGGCTAATTTTTGTATTTTTGGTAGAGATGGGCTTTTACCATGTTAGCCAGGCTGGTCTTGAACTCCTTACCTCATGATCCATCCACCTTTTTGTGAAGAATGTAAGACTGTGTCTAGGTTCACTTTTTTTGTAAGTGGATTTCAGGTTGTTCCGGCACTATTTTTTGAAAAGAGGCCATTGCTCCATTTTATTGTGTTTACTCCTTTATCAAAGATCAGCTCACTGTATTTATCTAGGTCTATTTCTGGACTATCTGTTATATGCCATTGATCTATTCATCTATTCTTTTAGCAACACAGCAGTGTCTTGATTCCTGTAGCATTATAGTAAGTCTTGAAGTCAGGTGGTGTCAGGTCTCCAATATTTTCCAGTGTCGGTCTTTAATATTGAGTTGACTACTATGGATTTCTTCCACTCCATGTAAACTTTAAAATCTGTTTGTTGTTAAATAACTTGCTGAGACTTTGATTTGGATTGAATTGAATCAAATTGGAAATAACTCACATCTTGAGGATATACAGTCTTCCTATCCTTGAGCATGGAATACCTCTCCATTTGTTTAGTTTTTTGATATCCTTTGTCAGAGTTTTGTAGTTTTCCTCATATATATCTTGTGCATTTTGTTAGATTGATAACTGGATGTTTCATTTTTGGAAGTGCAAATGTAAATGTTAATGGGTTTTTAACTTTAAATGTCACCTGTTCACTGACGATACAGAGAAAGGCAGTTGACTTTTGAATATTAACCGTGGATTCCACAACCTTGCTATACTTGACTATCAGTTCTAGGAGCTTTTTTGTTGAATCTTTTAGATTTTCTTTATAGTTATCATGTCATCTGTGAACAAAGGCAGTCTCATTTCTTTGCTTGTAATCTGCATGTCTTTTATTTCCATTTCTAATCTTACTGCATTAGCCAGAACTTCCAGTATGATATTGAGAAGCAGCAGTGAGAGGGCTCATCCTTGCCTTTCTTCTGATTTTACTAGGAAAGCTTCTGGTTTCTCACCATTAGGTATATGTTAGCTATAGGTTTTTGTAAATGTTCTTGATCAAGTTGAGGAAATTACCTTCATTCCTAGTTTACTGAGAGTTTTTATCATGACTGAATGTTGGATTTTGTCAAATTCTTTTCCTACACCTATTGATATGATCATGTAATTTTTTTTCTTTAGTTGTTGATGTGATAGATTATGTTAACTGATTTCCAAATGTTGAATCAGCCTTGCATACCTGGAATAAATCCCCCTTGATTGTAGTTATAATTCCTTTTGTACATTCTTGGTGTTGATTTTGATGCTTTGCTCAGCATTTTTGCATCTATATTTTTGAGAAGCATTGCTCTGTAGTTGATCTGTTGGTGTTCTTTGTTTGTAATGTCTTTGCCTGGTTTTGTTCTTAGGGTAATGCTAGTGTCACAAAATGAGTTAGGAAATATTCCTTCTACTTCTGCTTTCTGAAAGAGATTTTAGAGAATTGGTAAAATTTTTTCCTAAAGTGTTTCGTTCATTGGTGAGCCCATCTGGGCCTGGTGATTTCTGTTTGGGGAGGTTATTGATTATTAATTTAAATTCTTTAATAGATAAAGGCCTATTCAAATTGTCTATTCCTTCTTGTGTGGGTTTTAGCTGACTGTGTTTTTCAGGGAATTGGTCCATTTCATCTATGTTATCAAATTTGGGGGCATAGAGTTGCTCCTGATATTTCTTTATTATCCTTGAATGTTCACAGAATCTGTAGTGACATCCTCTTTTTGATTTCCAGTATCAATACTTTGTATCTTCTCTCCTTTTTTTTTTGGTTAGCCTAGCTAGAGGCTTATCTATTTTATTAATCTTTTCAATGAACCAGATTTGGCTTTGTTGAATTTCTATATTGATTACCTGATTTTAATTTCGTTGATTTCTGCTCTTTCATTATTTTCTTCTGCTTACTTTTGGATTTAGTTTGCTCTTCCTTTTCTAGTTTCCTAAGAAGGAAGCTTTGAGTGTTGAGTTTAGATCTTTATTGCTTTCTGATATATATAATGTCCGATTCTTTTCTGAAATCCAATGCTCTGAATTTCCCTTTGAGCACCACTTTCACTCTTGTCTCACAAATTTTGATAAATTTTATTTTTATTTTCATTCATTCAAAACTTTTTTAGTTTTTCTTGAGATTTCTTTCTTAACTCATGTGTTATTTAGAGGTATGTTATTTAATCTCCAGTTCTTTTGGTATTTTCCGGCTATCTTTCTGTTATTGATTTCTAGTTTAATCCATATGACCTAAGAATAGAAGTTGTATGACTTCTATTATTTTAAATTTGTTCAGGTCAGTCTTATAGCCCAGAATGTGGTCTATCTTGGTGAATGTTCCACATGAGCTGGGGAAGAATTTGCAGTCTGCTCTTATTGGATAAAGTAGTCTATAGTTGTCAATTATGTCCAATTGATTGATGTCCTGCTGAATTCAACTATGTCTACAGATTTTCTGCCTGCTAGATCTGTTCATTTATTTATCTTCCAATTTTTTTTTTAGGTTCAAGGGATACATGTGCAAGTATGTTACATGGGTAAGGTGCATATTGTGGGGATTTGGTATACAGATAATGTTGTCACCTTGGCAATCAATGTAATACCCAATAGGTAGTTTTACAATCCTCACCCTCCACCTTAAGTAAGCCCTAATGTCTGTTATACCCTTCTTTATGTCAGCATTTATTCCCCACTTATGAGTGAGAACATGTGGTATTTGCTTTTCTGTTCCTGTTGTAATTCACTTAGGATAATGGCCACCAGCTTCATCCATGTTGCCACAAAAGATGCAGTCTTTCTTTTATATGGCTGTATAGTATTCCATGGTGTATTTGTACCATATTTTCTTTATCCACTCCACCATTGTCAGGCATTTAGGTTGATTCTATGTCTTTGATACTGTGTATAGTGCTGTGATGAACATATGGGTGTATGTGTCTTTATGGTAGAATGATTTATATTCTATTGGATATATAGCCAGTAATGGGATTGCTGGGTTGAATGGTAGTTCTATTTTAACTTCTTTAAGAAATCTCCAGACTGTTTTCCACAGTGGCTGAACTAATTTACATTTTCACCAACAGTATATTAGCATTCCCTTTCTCTGCAACCTCATCAGCATCTGCTGTTTTTTTAACTTTTTAATAATTGCCATTCTAATGGGTATGAGATGGTGCATCATTGTGGTTTTGATTTGCATTTCCCTAATGATTAGTGATATAGAGCATTTTTTCATATGCTTGTTGGCCATGTGTATGTCATCTTTTGAGATATGTCCCTGTCCTTTACTCATTTTTTAATGGGGCTATTTGTTTCTTGCTTGTTAATTTATTTAAGTTTCTTATAGATTTTGGATATTAGACCTTTCTTAGATTGATAGTTTGCAAATATTTTTCCTATCCTATAGGCTGTTTACTCAGTTGAGAGTTTATTTTGCTGTGCAGAAGATCTTTAGTTTAATGAGGTCCCACTTATCAACTTTTGATTTTTTTTGCAATTGCTTTTGGAGTCTCTGTCGTGAAATCTTTGCCAAGACTGATATGCAGGATGGTATTTGCTAGGTTTTCTTCTAGAATTTTTGTAGTGTTAGGTTTTACATTTAAGTCTTTAATCCATCTCAAGTTGATTTTTGTGTATGGTGAAAGGAAGAGGTCCAGTTTCAATCTTCTGCACATGGTTAGCCAGTCATTCCAGCACCATTTATTGAATTGAGAGTCCTTTCCTGCTTGTTATTGTCTGCTTTGCCAAAGATCAGATCATTGTAAGTGTACAGCTTTATTTCTGTATTTCCTAACCTGTTCCATGGGTTGGATAATTACATCTTGTTGAATTAAACACCTTTTGTCATTATGTAATGCCCTTTTATTTTTGTCAGTTTTGATCATTGTTGGCTTAAAGTCTGTTTTGTCTAAGATAAGAATAGCAGCCCCTGCTCTTTTCTGATTTCTGTTTCTTAATAGATATTTCTCCATCCCTTTACTTTGAGTGTATGGGTGTTCTTGCATGTGAGATGGGTCTCTTCGAAGAAAGCGTACATTTAGGTCTTGCTTCTTTATCCAGTTTACCACTCAGTGCCTTTTAAGTGGGACATTTAGCCTGTTTATGTTCAAGGTTAATATTGATATGTATAGATTCGATTCTGTCATCGTGTTGTTAGCTGGTTGTTATGTAGACATGATTGTGTATTTGATTTATAGAGTCAGTAGTCTATGTACTTGAGTGTGTTTGTGTGGTGTCTGGTAACGGTCTTTCATTTCCGCTTAGCCCTTCCTTAAGGACCTCTTGTAAGTCAGGTCTGGTGGTTACAAATTCCATTAACATTTGCTTGTCTGTAAAGGATTTTATTTCTCCTTCACTTATGAAGGTTAGTTTTGCTGGATATGAAATTCTTGGTTGAAATTTCTTTTCTTTAAGGATTCTTAATTAGGTCCCCAACATCTTCTGGCTTGTAGTGTTTCTGCTGAAAAATCTACTGTTAGTCTGATGAGTTTCCCTTTTTAGGTGACCTGCCCCTTCTCTCTTGCTGCCTTTAATATATTTTCTTTTGCATTGACCTTGAAGAATCTGATGACTATGTGTCTTGGGGATGGTTGTCTTATATAGTATCTTGCAAGGGTTTTCTTCTCTGAATTTTCTGAATTTGAATGTCAACCCCTGTAGTAAGGTTGAAGAAATTTTCATGCCCAGTATCCTCAAATATGCTTTCCAATTTGCTTGCTTCTTCTCCCTGTCTTTCAGGAATGCCAATGAGTCATAGATTTTACCTCTTTACATAATCCCGTCTTTCTCAGAGATTTTGTTTATTTTTTTTAGTTCTTTTTTCTTTATTTTTGTCTGACTGAGTTAATTCGAAGAACCACTCTTCAAGCTCTGATATTCTTTCCTCATCTTGGTCTATTCTGCTGTTAATACTTCCAATTGTGTTACGAAATTTATACAGTGAGTTTTTCAGTTCTGTCAGCTCACTTTGATTCTTTCTTAAAATGGATATTTTATCTTTCATTCTCTTGAATCATTTTACTGGATTCTTTAGATTTCTTGGAATGGGTTTCAACTTCCTCTTGAATCTCGATGATCTTTGTTGCTATCCAGATTCTCAATTCTAGGTCTTTCATTTCAGCCATTCCATTCTGGTTAACAGCCATTACTGGGGAGCTAGTGCGGCAGTTTGGACGTAAGGAGACTCTCCTGATTTTGGAGTTGCCGGGGTTCTTGTTCTGGTTCGTTCGCATCCGTGTGGGCTGATGTTCCTTTAACTGTGGTGTGATTTTGAGCCTGGTCAGTTAGCTTCATTTCTGGATGTTTCCAGAGGGCCAAGGCTTTGTGCAGGGTCTTTTTTTGTGGCTGAATTCTAGTCCCTGGTTTCACAGAGGTCTTTATTAGCATAGTATTTTTGGTGTTGAAATTTGGGCTCTAATCCAGTATATGGTGCTTAAGAGTAATGACCAGTAGACAGGCTCTTAGCCACTTGGTTCCTCTGTATTTCCTTGTGTTTGCATCCATGCCCCTTCTCAGTGCTGAGCATGTAGGCTCCTCTCCTACATGGGTACTTGTCACAGATCTCAGCTTGGCCCTCTGGGGCTGTGTATCACAGCCCTGGGGCAAGCTCAGGCTTTTTGTTCTTTCCCCAGCTGGGGGGCAGCAGAGATGGGGACCTTGACAGTGGCAATGACAGAGGCCCTTTCACTTGTCTCTTGGGGCTCCACCCAAGAGAAACATAGAGCTGCTGTCAATTAGAATGATCAGCCCAGTGTGGAGTGCCTGCACTGCAAGCCCAAGCTGCCTGGTAAAGAGCAGGGATGTCAGAGGATTCATGGGGAAGACAGTCTGGCCTCTCCTTTCTAGGGCAGCTGGGTTATGCTGGAGGAGCGAGTAAAGCACTCAGTCATTTTGTTCTTCCACAGACTGGTGATAGGGGACCAGGTAGCACTGGTAAGGGAAGGTTCCGCTGCTACAGCAGTGGCAGAGGGGCTGTCAGTTACCTCTGGGAACTCCACGATGGAGAGACACAAAGCTACTTCCAATGGGAATGTTCACTGGGGTGGGGTGGCCGTACTGCAAGCCCAATCTGGGGGCCCTGCCTGGTAAAGGAGCAAAGTGATCAGGATCTTTATTCTCCTTCCAGCCCAAGGACAGCAAGGGTAGTTCCTCTGTAGCAGCAATGGCTGAGACTCTGGATTATCTCTGGGATTTCCTCCCCAGAGAAATGCAGAGCCACCACCAACTGAAGTACTCAGGTTGGGGCAGGGAGGCTGTGCTGTAGACCCAGGTCAGGAGGCACTGCTCAGTGAGGAGTAGCAGGGACAGGGACCCGTGTGGAAAACAGTCTGACCACTTTTCCATAAGGCAACTGTGGTTTACTGGAGGCCTACAAGTCTTAGTCTCTTTGCTCTAACTGCAGCCTGAGGGCAGTAGGGGTGGGGTCTGCAGCGGTGTCAAAAAGGACAGGCCTGTTGGTTACCTCTGGGATCAGCATCCCAGAGAAATGCAGAGTGGCTACTGGCCCTAGTGCCCAGGTGGAGGTGGGGTGGCTGTGTCTGGGTCCCAGGTCAGTTGGCTTTGCCCAGCAAGGTGTTGATGGAAGTGAGGCCTGTAGTCTGTCTGCTCCTCAGCACTGTGGTTGCAAGAGAGCCTGGCTTCCTTTCTTGGTGCAGCTAAGACAGCTGGTGCCATGGTGTTCAGGAATCTAAAGCCCTTGGGGTTCCTCATGGGCCTGAACAGCGGCTCTGCCCAGACTCCATGTAGCTCTCCATGTCAGTCTGGAGGACCTGAGGGGAGGCCAGGGGGCTCTCCTGTGCCCAGGATTGCATAGGTCCATGGAAGAAGTGTGGGTCCCCAGGCACTCTTGCTCACTTAATGTTCCCTTTGGTGGGGACCCTGCCTTGGCTCCACTTCATCCCTAGTGGGCAGCTATCCTTTCTCACTCTTCTCCACTTTCCATGGCTCTCATTACTTACTTGATGATTCTAAACATGTTCTCCTGGATGATCTAGTTGAGGAGCTAGTCTTTACTTGCCACTCTGTGTCTTCTCTGTCAGAGAAGCACACACTAGCTACTTCCAGTGAGCCATCTTGACCCAAAATCCCTCTGTTCATTTCTGATGGATGAATGCTAAAGTCTTCAAATCTAGTTGTGAATAAATCTATTTTTCCTTGTAGTTCTATCCATTTTTGTCTCACATATTTTAATACTGTCTTGTTACGTACATACACATTAAGGATTTTATGTTTTCCTGGAGTATTAAATCGTTTTTTCATTATGTAATACACCATGTATCCTTCATAACTATCCTTGCTCTGAACTCTGCTCAGTCTGAAATTTAAGATCACTACAACCACTTATATACCTTTCTCTAACCCTTTACTTACAATCTATATTTTCTTTGTATTTAAAGCATGTTTCTTGTAGATGGCATGTAGTTGGGTCTCGTTTCTTGATGCACTCTTATAATCTCTGTCTTTTAATTGGTATATTTAGATAATTGTTATAGTGACTGCTTAGTTGAATCAATATCTACCATATTTATTACTGTTTATTATTCATTACCTTTGATGTCTGTTGCTGTCTTTGTCTTTCCCACTCTTTTGCCTTTTGGTTTCTAATGAAGCATTTTACATGGTTCTATTTTCTCTTATTTTTAGCATATAAATCATGCTTCTTTTAAAATTTATTTTAGTGGTTGTGCTAGAGCTGCACTATACATTTACAACTAATCCAAGTCTAAATTCCCTCTATTTTTGTTTTCTGAGAGAGTCTTTATTTCTCCTTCACTTTTGAAATATAATTTACTAGCGTGCAGGATTTTAGGTGGGTAGTTTTTTTCTTTTAACACTTTAAATATTTAGTTTAGTTTAAATATTTTAGTTCACTTAAATATTTAGTTAAATATTTAAGCTCTTGCTTGCACAGTTTCCGAGTAGTCAGATGCTTCTCATCTTTACTTCTTAAAGGTGAGATATATTTTTCATCTGGTTTCTTTCAAGGTTTTCTGAGGTTTAAAGATGATATGCATAGATATAGGGGTTTTTTAAAGCATATCTCCTGCTTGATGTTCTTTGAGCTTCCTATATTTATAATTTGCTATTTTACATTAATTTGGAGAAATTCTCAGTATTGTTCCAAATATTCCTTCTGGTGTTTTTGCCTCTTTCTCCTCTTTCTAATATGTTATGCCTTTTGTAGTTGTCCCAAAGTTCTTGGATATTCTGTTCAGAGTTTTCTTTTTTCAGTCCTTTTTTTCTTTTTGGCTTTCTGTTTTTCAAGTCTGTTTTGTAAAATCCTCAAGATCAAAGATTCTCTCTTTAACCATGTCTAATCTACCAATTAGCTTGTCAAAGACATTCTTCATTTTTGTTACAGTGTTTTTAATCTCTAGCATTTATTTTTTATTTTTCTAATAATTTCCATTTTTCTGCTTACATTTTCCTTCTGTTTTGAATATTGTCTCCTTTTTTATTAAGTTCCTTAACATATTAATCATAGTATTTTAAAACTCCTGGTCCAATCATTTCAACATTTCTATTACGTCTGATTTTGATTCTGATTGTTGTTCAGTTTCTTTAAACTGTTTTTTGCCTTTTAACGTGTCCTGTAATTTGAAAGGTAGACATGTTGTACTGAGTGAACAGAATTGTGCTAAATAGGCCATTAGTAATGTGGTACTAAGGAATACATATGGGAAGGGGAAGGCTCTATAGTCCTTTGGTAGATCTCAGTCTTTTAGTAAGCCTGTGCCTTGGACTATGAACTTCATCAGTGTTTCTCATCATCCCTTCCCCCAAGTAAGACAGGATGGCTAGAAATGGCTGAAATTTGATATTTTCCTTCCACAGGTACATTAGGCTTTGATAAAACCCCAACAAGTTAGGCTCTGGTTAACCAATTTCCCCTGAGGGAAGATCTTGTTAAAAGCAGAATGCTCTGGTATATTTCAAAATGATTATTTTCCTTCTCCCCCTACCAGAAGTATAAGAAGATTTTTCTCCAGTTTTCACTGTGAGAACCTGTGGAACTCCTGGAGGTAAAACTCACAAAATCTGGAGGCCTTCTATGATTGGGTCTTCTGGAATTTTAAACTCAAGAGTTGTCCAGGCTGAGCTTTCAGCAATTCATTCTTTACAGTCAGATTTTCTTAACCTTCCACTGACTGGTTCTAGCAGAGGTTTCTGCTACTGGGGTTTTGCTCTGGTAAGTTGTGACTGTCTAAGTCTACCTGCTGTCTCTCCAATGTCTGAGACAGTGTGTACCTTTCTCTGATGCATCTAAAAAGAGTTGCTGATTTTTCAGTTGATCAGCTTTACTTGTTAGGACAGAGTGGCAATTGCTCATTTGTAAGCCAAATGGTGACTTGCACCATCAGTTCCATTTTGTTCTTAGATGCTTGCCTTCTGCAAGGACAAACTAAGCCATTTACAACTGGGCTGGAGTTAGAGACTCCCACAGAATGTGTGTTCCTCCAGAAATTAAGCATATTTAGAATGCCCCCAAGAGAAGTTTCTGAGTTTTCTTCTTTATCACATTCCTTAGAAACAAACATGGTTCTGCTTATCAAATGCAAATATATACCTGCCTCCATGTGCACAATGACTTTTAGGACCCCTCTTGGAAAAAGATGTCATACGTCAGTTAAGTGAACTTTATGAATGGAGAAGCAAATCACTTCTAAACGTTCATAATGCCAAAAGCTATGCATTCCTGAGAGAGAAAAATACTTAAAGTACAATCTTACCTTCATGGGAGACGTCTCTAAATGTCATCAGTAAATGAATATTGTTTCTATATTTGAATTGCAAATTTTATCAATGAAAGCTCTTTGACGTCTTTATCTTGGAAGCGTTGGAGGCTGATCTTTCTTCTTCAGTGTGTATATTTATGAATCATGAATAAAGGTAAATGTTGAAATATTTGATAATGGGTCTTTAGTGATGCCAACAGGAAACCAGTTTCAGATTACGATGGAAATGGACAGCACAACCTTTGTTTTTCATGAGAGTCTGAAACTCAGATGTACAAGAAAGAGGGACAAAATACAAGTTCCAGAGGATGTATTATAGATCATCCTTCTTTGTGACACATTCTCCCAAGTTTACGGTTATCACATAGGACCAGATACTGGTATTTGTCTACTTTCTTTCCTGATGGTTCTCCTAATTTTCTTCATGACTATTTATGTTAAAGCTTCGACTTAACTAGGAATGCAGTTTTAGGGATTGACTCAAGTTTAAAACATTTTCTTTTCTTTCCTTTTTTTTTTTTTTGAGATGGAGTCTTGCTCTGTCACCTAGGCTGGAGTGCGGTGGTGTGATCTTGGCTCACTGCAACCTCCACCTCCCGGGTTCAAGCAATCCTCCAGCATCAGCCTCCCAAATAGCTGGGATTATAGGCACCTTCCACCACGCCTTGCTAATTTTTGTGTTTTTAATAGAGATGGGGTTTCACCATACTGGTCAGGCTGGTCTCGAACTACTGACCTCAGGTGATCCACCCGCCTCGGCCTCTCAAAGTGCTGAGATTACAGGTGTGAGCCACCGCGCCCCACCAAAACATTTTCTTGTCACTTTCTAAAATGTTCAGAAATGCGACTTAGCAGTTAGCCATCACAAGTAGTTTTCAGTTAGGTGACAGAACTTGTGGGGACCATTCTCTGTGGATAAGTCATAGTTTGTGGACTCTGCTGCATTTTAAGGCATTTCTTACCTGTGCCTTGATTCACAATTGAAAAAAGAACTCAACAATGGCAGACCAAAGGGATGCACTTTAGCTAAAGATTTTTTATTTCCAGAAAATTACAACTACTTGACTAACAACTCTTTGTATCTACTGATTTGGGTTGGACAACTTGTGAAACATAGTGGTAAGAAAGGAAGTTACTTCTCTACTTCAAGGTTTCCAAGTTTCTGGCAGAAATCTAAAGAAAATTTATCTTAGCACTACCTCTGGGCAAGACACTTTGCTAAAATGTCCTCCTTTTTCTCTGTACCTTTACGTCATTGTTAATATGCTCTATTCATCATTTTCCCTCCTCTACTCTTAGAGTATAAATCAAGATCAGTAAAATTGCTCGATAACAGGACTTAACTGCCCTGGAGGAAGAAGGGATTTTTCTTTTGTTTTTGAAATTCAGGAGGGAAATGGTGGCATTTAAACTCTTGCCAGAAATTTTAAATTTCTAACAAAGAAATAAAATAAATACTCTTGAAAATTGATTCATATGAACCTTTATTTTCCTTCAAAATTTACTGGCTAAAATGATGGAAAATATATACATGTATGGAGATTAAGAGAAGGTGGAAAGCTATAATGAGATAGGGTTTGAGTTTTGGCATTTCATATTTGTAGCTTTTGGAAAGACTTCCTGTAGGATTCTCTGGTATTTGGTATCTAGGAGACATTATGGTTCATATGTTCATCCATAATCATACTAAAAAGAACCAAGTATTGTCACAAAAGCAGGTTTAGCTGGGTTTCTCACCAAATTGATTTATGTGTGAACATAGAAAGTTCACATAGGCCACCGAAATTGAAATTGAAACTTTTATTTCAGGATGAGAATCTCATTAAACTTTTTTTGAAATGTTGATTTGCACTGTTTGTCCATATCTATGAGCTTGCAAACTTTCCCTTCCCTTCCCTTCCCTTCCCTTCCCTTCCCTTCCTTCCTTTCTTTCTTTCTTTCTTTCTTTCTTTCTTTCTTTCTTTCTTTCTCTCTTTCTCTCTTTCTCTCTTTCTCTCTTTCTTTCTTTCAATGGAGTCTCGCTCTGTCACCCAGGCTGGAGTGCAGTGGCCGGATCTCAGCTCACTGCAAGCTCCGCCTCCCGGGTTTACGCCATTCTCCTGCCTCAGCTTCCCAAGTAGCTGGGACCACAGGCACCCACCACCACACCTGGCCAATTTTTTGTATTTTTTTAGTAGAGATGGGATTTCACTGTGTTAGTCAGGATAGTCTCGATCTCCTGACCTCGTGATCCACCCGCCTCGGCCTCCCAAAGTGTTGGGATTACAGGCATGAGCTACCGCGCCCAGCCAAGTCTTTTCAAACACATATTGTCTGCCTTGAAAACATAGAGCCAGTACTGTGATATCTTTTACAACAGAGGCAGCATAATAGCATAATAGAAAAAAAAAAATATATATATATATATACACACACATAGAAACGGAGTCTCACTCTTGTCGCCTAGCCTGGAGTGCAGTGGCACAGTCTTGGCTCACTGCAACCTCTGTCCCCCAGGTTTAAACGATTCTCCTGCCTCAGCATTCCAAGTAGCTGGGATGACTGGCACCTGCCACCATGCCTGGCTAATTTTTGTGTTTATTATTTAATAGAGTATGAGTTTTACCATGTTGGCCAGGCTAGTATCAAACTCTTGATCTCAAATGATCTGTAATCCCAAAATGCTGGGATTACAGGTATGAGCCACCATGCCCGGCCTAAAAATTATTATAGATTGTACCTTTTTCCAAAATTTTTTGGGCCATTTAATTTTCCTCCTCTTGAATTACCTGTTTGGTATCTTTTGCCTAATTTTCTGTTGGTGTGTTTGCTGTTATTGTTTATTGATTAAGTGTTGATTATTGATTATTGATAACTAATTCATTATTGATTGCATCATGTATTTTATCAAATTTTCATTAAGTGTAGTGACACCTTTATGCCTAATAGGACGTTTCTGCCATTGACATTTTCCATTTTTTTCTAATTAGACCAATTTGCCCTTGGTCATAAGAGACAAGGATGAATTTCAGATAGAAAGGGTGAATTTCAGATAGAGAGTTGTTCTTTGCAGTTATTTGTATGTTCACTACAGTTACGGGGAGACCTGGTTTCTTGTCCTTCTTCTGACATCACAACAATGTGCCTGTGGGTGAGCTGTTATCCTCTCTGAGCTAACGTTTCTTCAAAACCGAAAGGAGTGAATAGTTTTATCACTTGCAGGATTATGAGAAGTAAAAGAGGGAAAAATATATAAGAAAGGACGTGATAAATAGATGTAAATGAAAGGCAAATAAGTATCACATAAGACTTTGTAGCCAGAACAACCTGAAAGACCTGGCAGGAAAGAAGTGCTGCTAGAAGGCACAGGTAGGCCAGGTGCGGTGGCTCACACCTGTAATCCCAGCAATTTGGGAGGCTGAGGTGGGTGGATTGCGAGGTCAGGAGATGGACACCATCCTGGCCAACACGATGAAACCCCATCTCTACTAAAATACAAAAAATTAGCCAGGCATGGTGGTGCGTGCCTGTAGTCCCAGCTACTTGGGAGGCTGAGGCAGGGGAATTGCTTGAACCCAGCAGGTGGAGATTGCAGTGAGCCAAGATCACACCACTGCACAGGAGCCTGTTGCAACTCCTGAAGACATTGGATTCCATGTAAATGTTGCCTCTGGAGTTGTGAAAATATTCATGATGTTTTCTGGTGGATAATGCTGTCACCTATATACAAGAATAAAGAATTCTTGATTTTCTCACTGGGAGTAGGGTCACTGACTCTCATAAAAGATACATTCAATTTGATAGATATTAAATCCTCCAAGCAAGCAGCAGGTTTATAAGCTTAGGCTAGTGAGAAAAATAATAGATTGAACAATTGTTTTAAAAATTTGGGACAAAGTTGTAATCCCAGCACTTTGGGAGGCCAAGGTGGGCAGATCACCTGAGGTCAGGAGTCAAGACCAACTTGGCCAACATTGTGAAACCCAGTCTCCACTAAAAACACAAAAATTAGCCAGGTGTGGTGGCATGGGCCTGCCAGCTACTTGGGAGGCTGAGGCAGGAGAATTGCTTGAACCTGGGAGGCAGGGAGGTTGCAGTGAGCTGATGCCACTGCACTCCAGCCTGGGTGACAAGAGTGAAACTCTGTCTCAAAAACAAATAAATAAAATAAATAAATAAATAAATAAAAATAATTGGGACTTTTTTGGATTTAGTCAAAACAGAAACAGCTTGAAATTCTGCTATAATTTCCAAGATATTAATTTCTAGCTCTGTGTTTTTGTACCTAAAACATTTCAGTGATTAAATCGACCCTAATCTAGGGTCTACTTCTCCCCAGCTAAAGACCCTTCCTGGAAGTGTGAGGCAAAGATGGAAATTCAAAAATGAGCTTTTCTAAAATGTAGGTTCATGAAGATACTGATGATTTGAAAATTCATCTCAAATTGTATCTCTTGAACCAGAACCGTTTTTACTACCATGCTTCTATCTTGCCTGAAATATTTTTCTCTGTAATCATCCACTCAAAATAAGCATGATGGCTCAATAGATGACCTATACTTTATAAGTCATTGCCAACAAAACCTTTCCAGAAACCACTTCTACTGTGTACTTTATCAAAGACTCACAATAGCCAGGTGGCAGTGGGGACAGAGATGGGATATGCTGTTAATTCAGCCATGTTTTATCAAAGATAATTAATAATCCTGTTTGAAAAATGAGGAGAAGGAGGAGGAGAGGGAACTACCCAAGGTCCTATTCCATATTTGGAAATTAGATTAATCAAAGTTTGAGCCTGTAAATGATCACAGAGGTATAACTGCGTCTCCTCACAGATACAGTTTGAGATGCAGCTTACTGGGATAAAGGAAGGTGGTGGCCTATGTTGTCTGGCTTTGGAGAAAACTATTAAAAAATACTTAAAACTGTTGAGAAGCAAAGGTATTGGGGCTGAGTGCGGTGGCTTGTGCCTGTAATTCCAACACTGTGGAAGACTGAGGCGGGAAGATCAGTTGAGCCCCAGTGTTTGAGATCAGCCTGGGCAACATAGCAAGAGATCATCTCTACTGAAAACTTTAAAATTAGCTGGGTAGGGTAGTGTGCACCTGCAGTTTTAGCTACTCAGGAGGCTGAAGTGGGAGGATTGCTTAAGCCCAAGAGTTCAAGGCCACAGTAAGCTATGATCACATCACTGCACTCTAGCCTGGGCAACAATGGGAACCTGAATAAAAAAAAAAAAAAAAAGAAAGAAAGAAAAAAAAGGTATTGGAAAATTCCAATGCATGTACCTTGTACCAGTGGTTCATGCCTATAATCCCCAGCACTTTGGGAGGCCGCAACAGGCAGGCTGCTTGAGCCCAGGAGCTCGAGACCAGTCTGGGCAACATAGGGAAACCCCATCTCTACAAAAAATGCAAAAATTAGCTGGTCGCAGTGGCTCGCACCTGGAAGGCTGAGGTGAGAGGATCACCTGAGCCCAGGAGGTAGCAGTGAAATGTGATCACAGGCATTGCACTCCAGCCTGGGTGACAGAGCAAAGACCCTGCCTCAAAAGAAAAGGATAAAAAAAAAAAAAAAAAAAAGACTGCCAATTCTGGGATCCTCATAAGCACAATCAAATGGCTTAATTTTAGCTTACATTTCAAAGTCGTGGTAGAGTAGGTATTCAGCATTTTGTAACTGTTTTGGGAATTTTAAAGGTTATTAAGTTCTGAATAACAGTTGCTCATGTTTTCCCACCAAGCTTTTCCCAGCAGTTGAATATATCTGGATCTTATTCTGGTTTTTTATTCTTTTTTTAGCTTCCTGAAATGACTCATGTTCAAACACAACGACCCTGGATGATGTTTCTCCTGCAAAACTTTGGATTGATCCTAGGTTGGCTTTCTCTCCTACTCTTGGCTATATATGAGCAAAATATTAAAATATAAGTTAGGATTGTCAACATCTTTCAAAAATGCATTTATATAGTCTTACTTTGTTTCTTTCATTGCACTCTATAGTGATTTTTAAATTAAGAATTTTTTATCTTAGACAAAGTGTGTATCTTTCAATTCATTAACTTATTAATTTTATAATGCAGTTTTATTTTTGGAAACATATAAATATCAGATTGTCCTTAATTGAAATTTTGTCTTTGGTTTCCAACACCATGATGAAACTCTTGCTTTTTAAAAAGTAGTTGGTAAATTCTGCATGAATTCTAGTAAATTTTAAAAAAATGGACTGTTTTCCTAAGACAGAATGTTTGTTTGTAGCATTTAAAGTGGACAGATGCCTGTTGGGATTAAATCAACTGCTACTTCTTTGATGTTAATTTTTTTCCCTGTGCAATTATAAACTGTAAGCAAGTTAAGTGACAAGCAAATGTAATAAAGACTAGTTTTAATATGGTGGTTTTTATTACCTTCTGTTACTGGATGTCAGATTCTGAGTCATCTCTTAAAAACCCAATATATAGTTCACCCACTGACTCTAGAGCACTCATTAACAAGCCATCTTGGGAGGCCTGAAGGATAACATGTCAGCATTCTTCTATGTAAGTCGTCAAATGAAATCTGTTCCAGGCAAGGGCAGGTGGCAACATAAGATGAAGTTCAAAATTTTTAAAATAACAAAACTGGAGTCAGGCAGTAGATGAATGCCTAAACTCTCACAGATTTAACAGAGGATATTTATGGGAATACTCTCACTAACAAGTGAGATATATTTTGTCTTCTTTCTGAGGAAACAGAATCCTGAACAGGATTTCAGTAGGTAAGTTCGTGAAATGTACATGAAATGTACGTGCAATTTACTGATAACCTAACGAAAGTATTAAAACAGAAAATAACCCTGGCTTTAGTCATTTTTCTTAGAAAATGGATGCCTTATATTTTTCTTATTTTTTAAATGATATGTCTTGACAAGGGAAAAAAGTCCATTTTACTGCCGAAATGACTCATGGTGCTCAGTCAAAAACGTCTCTCCTATCTCTTACTCGCCAGTAGGTTTTTTGGTTTGCTTTTGTTTTTGCTTTTTGGTTGTTGTTGTTGTTGTTGTTTTGCTATGCCCTACTCAAACACAGTATTTTTTTTTCAACTACCTTTCTTTGATTTCAAAATGAGGTGGATTTCTTCTCCAGTTGTCTTTAGAGCTTAATTTAAGCAAGGGCCGTGCATCATCATTGGATAGTGCAATAGTTCTAAAACTTTGGCACAAACAAGAATTAACCAGAATACTTATCTATGGAAAACACAAATTGGCCGAGCATGGCAGTTCATGCCTGTAATCCCAATGCTTTTGGAGGCCGAGGCAGGAGGATCATTTGAGACCACCAGGAGTTTGAAACCAGCCCGGACAACATAGCAACATCTCATCTCTACCAAAAACAAAAACAAAAACAAAAACGTTAGCCAAGTGTGGTGGTGCATGCCTGTAGTCCTAGCTGCTAGGGAGGCTGAGGTGGGAGGATGGTTTGAGCCCAAAAGTTCAAGGCTGCAGTGAGCTATGGTGGTACCTTTGTACTCTAGCCTCAGCAACTGAGCAAGACCCTATCTTAAGAACTAAACAAAAACACAGACTTGCTGGGCTCCATCCATCAATTCTGATTCTGTAGGCCTGGAGTGAGGCCTGTGACCTTGATTTTGAACCACTTCCACGTGATGCTGCTTCTGCTGGATGGGGTACCACTGGTGTGATAGACGTTGGGCCGACTTGGCTTCAAGAAAGTTTAGGCACACACCTCTGTTGCCCAAGAGTCAAGTCATGTGCTTTGGAATAAGTAGGCTAACACATCTACAAACCACATGCTAGATGCGAGTTCCTGAGCTAAAACTCCCTTTTCTTTGTCTGCTTGCCATGGGACATCAGATCAATCCCAGGAATTACTGGATTAGGACTCCATGCAGCAGTTTCTTTCATATTCATATTTTCCCTAAAAGGTAAGCAGATTTGACACACAGAGCTTTGCCCTTTTTTTTAGAGGATAAACTGCAACTGAACAAAAATCTCTTTGTACAGGTCAGCATGGTGTGGAGGTCAAAATACTTGGCACTGTCTGTGTTTGGGTTTCTATGACTGGGTTCTGATTTTGACATTAAGCTTTAATTTATGCCATTTTAATTAGAAAAGTTCTGATGGACGACTTTGTTCCAAGTTCAAGTTTGGAGTCATTTAGAGCTGGTTAAATTAAAATTTTTGGTATGAGCTGCTCACCTTCAAGATAGAGTAAGTTAAATTTAACCCTCTGCTGAGGTTGGAAACAGGATGCAGAGAAGCTTAAAGGAAGTGAGCCGTCAGAAGGATTCAGAAGGACATCCTCAGTGGGTGTTTGCAGGCCTATCACCAAAGTGCCTTTATTGTAAGCAGAAACCTGTGGTCATCTGTAGGAGTCATTTGAAGAACGGTGTGCTGCCTTGGACCCTGAGGACACCTTTTTAGATCACCATCTCTCCCCTCCTCTGCCTTATCACTGGTTTTGTGTTCTTCCAAGGAGTTCAGGTTCCAGATAACAAACCCTAGCCTGAGATGGACCTCCAGCTACAAGCAGTCTTAGAATTGCTAGAAAATCACTATTCCTCAAAACTGAGTGGCAAGAATAAAAGGATCATGGGAACTATTTGCTTTCTAAATATGCGCAGAGTCTAAATTTGACTCTCCAGAGCGTCACTGCTTTAAGCTATCTAAGTTATGTGTTACTCACTGATCTGTGGGGTAAATGGTGTTTTCCTTGAAACCAGATTTCTCAATAGCATTCGGGTATTTATGTTTCCCAGGCTTAAACTTAGCATTCCACTGTATTTCGACTTGCTGATTGACTCGCCGTTGTTGTTTTCTTCACTGAACTAGAAATGCTTCTGGAGAAAAACCAAAGTGCATATCACACAGAAATCTTATGTGAACATCTATCGTCCATAGACAAGGTCATCTTTAGGGATGGGGAATTGGCCCATGTTTCTGTAGTGCTGACAGCACAGCCTGGGAAGCTGGTTCCACTGCTTCATGCTGGACAGGACAGAAGTCTTAGATAAATGTGTCCATCAATTGTGGTCACTACAAATCCCTCCCCCACTTCCCAGAACCAGATTTGGAGGTGAGACTGTACCTCTTCTTATGAGACACACCTCTCTGGGTTCTGCACTTGTACAATTTCCTTTCCCCACCTAAACTGGAAAGGAAGGGCTGGGTCATGAGGCTACTAACCACTTGGGTAGATGGCACTAATCAGTTAGGTTCTAGGCAGTCATTAAGAATTCAGGCTCTAAACTACAATTTTGGTTCAAATCCCAGCTACACTGCCTAACAGCCTTGTAATTTCTTAGAACAACAATTTCTTCTTATGTAAAATAGGGCTAAAAAGAGACGCTCCCTCACAGAATTGTGGTAAGATCAATATGGGATACTGCTCATGAAGTGCTAAGCACTGTGCCTGGAAAATACTAGTGGCTCAATAAATATTAATTTGTTATCACTAACATCATCATCAACACCACCATCCGTCTTCCCTTCTGTCATCACAGTTTCACAGTTTACCTCTCACTGCAGTACCTTTGGTCAGTAAGACTTTCTTTTTTCTTGGTGGAAAATGGAGATCAAGCCTTTTTATATATTTGCAATCTTCAATAAGGTCTCCAAACCAGCTCCCACCAGCTCTTGAAGTTGTCCTGAATGTGTTTTCATATTGACTCACTTCCAGAGCTGGAGACATGGGGGCCCCCTCTGGTGTGCCCCGTTCTGCCCATCCTTCCAGGCTTACAAGCAGCGCGAGCCCCTCTCTCTCTCTTCTTCTTTATCTCTCATAACAAGTGAAAATTCATTATGTTCCACCCCAGTTACACTTCTCAGGTTGAATAACGGAGACTCACAGAGAAGAAACTGTCTGAAGTCATTGTTATTGTCACAGTTTGATTTCAACTCAGGGAAGACAAAAAGCAGTTCAACTAATTTCTCCTATTACCAACGCACCTGCTGAGGAAATCAAACCACCTCTGAAAAGAGTCCAACACCATCAAGGTAAACAGGGCGTCTGCTCACTGGAGGCCTGGTCTTGTTTAAACAGCACTCCAGTGGGAGAGCAGACATTTTGGAGACTATCCGGGATTTCTTCTTTACTGACTAGATGGGTCTCACGGTCTCAGCATTTCCGTTAAATTTCAGGGTATGCAGAGTGATCATAGACAGCCCACAGTATCACATAGTGCTAGCCCCGGAACCAGCTTCAGAGATTTAATCCAACTCTTTGATTTATAATGGTGATGTAATAGCAAGTATTTTTACAGCACTTATTATATACCAGATACTGCTAATAGTGTTTTAAGAGAGTCATTTAATTCTAAGAACCCTGTGATTATAGGCGTAATACGGTTTTCAATTCCATTTTACAGATGAAGAAATTGAGGCCCAGAGAGGTTAATTAACTTGCTCAAGTTTACAGAGCTGAAGTAAGCTCCAGAGTCTGTGACACTAATCTCTACCTCCCACTCCCTCTGCAGAGAGAAACTGAGGTTCAATGCATCTGAATTATTACCCAAGCTCTTATCTCTGGAAAGGAGTTTACCTAAGACCAGATTCTAGATCTCTGAATCTTAACAATCTTTACAGTCTTCCCTGGTCCTGCTCAATCAAGCCTTCTCACCTATAAGATCTGTCACCTGAGGTTACTTTTACGATTTCAGTTCATGTTAATATCCCCCTATCGGGACCTGCAACCTATGCAGTAAGTTTTTGCGTTGCCTTCTGGGTTTTCTAATTGTTGATTTGGGGGATGGTAAAGAAAGTGATCAGAGGAGCTAGCTCCGGATCTAGCAGCAACTGTCTGAGTTTTCGGGCTTCCACTTCCTCCTCTGAAAAATGGGAGATTGGACTAGATGATCCTTTAAGATCTCAATGAATACAGGCCATTCAATCTTGTGCTAAGGACTCTCTCCCCAGTGGAAGGTGTGGTTTGTATCTTCCACTGCACATCAAACAGCACACAGCTTACGGCAGGTTCTATTGTTCTCGTAGAAGCCACTAGTACAGCAGGTTGAAATAGTATTTCCCCAAAATTCATGTCCAGCGGGAACCTCAGAATGTAGCCTTATTTGGAAATAATGCCTCTGCAGATATAATTAGTTAAGGTAGGATGAGATTGTATTGGTTTTAGGTGGACCCTAAATCCAATATGACTGGTGTCTTTGTAAGAAGAGGAGAGGACACGCACACAGGAAAGATGGCCAAGGGAGGACAGAGGCAGAGGATTGGATGATGCAGCTATAAGCCAAGGAATGCCAGAGGTTGCCAGTAACCACCAGAAGCAAGGAAGAGGCAAGGAAGGATCCTTCCCTAGCACCTGCAGAGGAAGCCTGGCCCTGGTGACACCTGGATTTTGGATGTTAAGCCTCAAGAATTGTGAGAATACATTTCTGCTGTTTGAAGCTACCAGTTTGTGGTTACTGGTTGTACAGCAGCTGTAGGAAACTAATGAACTTTCTTTTTTCTTTTCTTTTCTTTTTTTTTTTTTTTTGAGACAGAGTCTTGCTCTGTCTCCCAGGCTGGCATGGAGTGACATGATCTTGGCTCACTTCAACCTCCACCTCCCGGATTCAAACAATTCTCCTGCCTCAGCCTCCTCAGTAGCTGGGACTACAGGTGTCCACCACCACACCTGGCTAATTTTTGTATTTTTAGTAGAGACAGGGTTTCACCATGTTGGCCAGGCTGGTCTTGAACTCCTGACCTCAGGTAATACACTAGCCTTGGCTTCCCAAAGTGCTGGGATTACAGAAATGAGCCCCCATGCCAGGCTGGGAAACTAATGAACTTTCTAAAGGAGGAATATTCCCAAACATTAAAGCCCTTGGGATTCTCCTCGGCATAAATATTTGAAGAATTATATTTTTAAAACCTAGGTTAAGGACTGCAAACTAGAAAGTGTTTCTAAGGGTCACTCTCTTTTTAGGTTCATTTTCTTCAACAAACTCAACAGACTGGACCCAACGTAACACAAACCAAGAAGACACGTAACTATGTCTACAACAGAATGACGCTTCTAAAAAAGTGACAAGCTGAAAGCAACTTAAATGATGGATGATAGGGTTACATAAACCTCAAAAGTAAACCTCACACAGAATGCCCTTTAGCCTATGAGAATGATGCTACAGATCAGAAATCTACATACAGAGCAGCAGCTTTCAATATATAGGTTTATATTTTAAGCAATAAGACCTTTTTATTAAATAAAAATTTGTGTGGAATCTGCACAGATGCTCTTAAAACTGCCTTGGTGAAAGCCAAGGATTGGAAACCAGGACCCTAATTGATTGGTCTCTCCCTTCCCTTCCTGTAGAAGTCTCCAAGGGATCCCTACTAATATTCTTGGAAGAATAAAATGCTGCATCATAAGTAAATATTTCAAATATTTATAGTTATAAAAAGTCTTCACGACCCAGTGAGTAAAAAAGCAATTTACCAACTGAGCATATAATTCCAGCGTTGTGAATATACAGTATTATATATTACATATATATCCAGATTGAAAATTTTCTGGAAGACTATACACTAAAATGTTCATAATATTTCCTAAGGGATGGTATTTAAATGATATGTTTTTTGTTTTTTTAAAAAACAACCTATATTTCATTATTTTTGGCACTGCTATGTTATATGTAGCTTCAAAAATAAGAAACAAGTAAGATAAAATAAGAAAAATACGTAAGAATTCTGGAAGATTGGGCCATTATTAAACAACCAAAAATTTCAAAAAGATAATGAATGAAGTCACCTATGTATTCAAAAATCTGCCATATGTGACTTCTGGATTCCACTCTGACATGTAAGGAGCTTAGAAATCATTACAAGAAAAAAGTCAAACACACGGGAAAGCCACAATGCTTCTAAGGTCCTTCGGAGAGCAAGGTCTCAGAGCAAATTTTTGGCCTCAAAATTTAAGAGACAGATACAGAGAACTGCAACTTACCAAAGCAGAAGCCCAGGAGCAGAAAACACTACAGGACCCAGTACCAGTATCCAATAACAAGATAGAAAAAACTGAGATTGGCATTGACTGGTTGCTCGAATTGATTGTAGAGAAGTTTGAGAGCTAAAACCTCTAGGATGACCCAGTTTTGTGTGGGGGGTCCTCACCTGCATGATTTTTACCTCCAGGAGCCCTAACAGGTTCTCACAGTGAAGACTGGAGAAAAATCACCCTGTGCTTCTGATGGGGACGGGGGAAGTAGCCATTTGGAAATACACCAGAGCATTCTGTTCTTAACAAGATCTGCCCTCAAAAGAAGCCACTTTATCAGAGCCTAATTGATAAAAATACCAGAGACTACCAGCCCGGAAAAAGAGAAGTGCCCAACTCCAGCTCCCTCTAACCTTTCTGTCTACCTAAGAGAGAGAAAATAAAAACTGAGGTCACAGCCCAGGGACACGGGCTCATGAAAAGGAGAAGGAAGGAAGGAAGGAAGGGGAGGGAAGGGAGGGAGGGAGGAAGGAAGGAAGGAAGGAAGGAAGGAAGGAAGGAAGGAAGGAAGGAA
>NW_012119932.1:8688104-8700473 GCF_000951035.1 Colobus angolensis palliatus | reverse complement strand
AAGGAGAAGGGGAGGAAAGGAAAGAAGGAAGGAGAAGGGGAGGGAAGGAAGGAAGGAAGGGGAGGAAGGAAGAAAGGAAGGAAGGAAGGGGAGGGAGGGAAGGAAGGAAGGAAGGAAGGAAGGAAAGAAAGGAAGAGAAGGAAGGAAGGGAGGGAAGGAAGAGAAGGAAGGAAAGAAGGGAAGGAAGGAAAAGGGAAATGCCAGAAATCCCAAACACTGGAACAGAAATGAGGAATGCCTTTGAAAGTCTCCTCAGTAGACTAGACATGGCCAGTGAAAGAATCACTGAACTTGAAAAAATGTCAACAGGAACATCTAAAACTGAAATACAAGGAGAAAAGATAATAAAATAGACAAAATAGAATATTGAACAACTGTAGAACAATTAGAAAAGGTGTAACACACACATAATGGGAATGTGAAGGAGAAAAAAGAAAAAAGAACAATAACTATTTGAAGTGATAACGACTTAAAATTTTCCAAAATTAATAATAGACATGAAACCCCCTATCTAGAAAGCTCAGAGAACACCAAACAGGATAAATACCAAAAAATAAATACCTAAGCATGCCATTTTCAAGCTGCAGAAAAAGGCAAAGAAAATATATTGAAAGAAGCCAACAGAAAACTATTTTTACCTTTTCAGGAGCAAAGAGAAAAATAAGAATTATATTGGCCTTCTCTTCAGAAACCATGCCATCAAAAAGAGTGGCATGAAATATTTAATGTTTCATGTGGAGTAAGCCACCAACCTATAATTCTACGTCTAAAGAAATTATTTTTCAAAAGTAAAGGGGACATAAAGACTCTCAGACAAACAAAACTTAAGGGAATTCATTGCCAGTAGCCTGGCCTTGCAAGAAGTGTTAAATATAAATTTTTCAGAAAGAAAATGAAGTAGAAAGTTGCATCTGCATAAAGAAAAGAAGAGCACTAAAGAAGGAATAAATAAAAGCACAATAAAATTTTTCATTTTTCTTATTCTTAATTAGTCTAATAGATAACCATTTATTTAAAATAATATCAAAAATGTATGTGGTAATTACTGCTTACAGGTAGTTGAAATGAATGGCAGCAGTGTTATAAGGAATGGGAAGAGTATAGAAAAGAGTGCTCTGTTAAAGTACTTGTACTACATGGGAAGGGATGCAGTGTTATTTGAAAGAGGACTTGGATTAGTTGTAAACATATATTGCAAAGTCAAGAGCAACTGCTAAAAAAAATTTTAAATGAAGTTTGATATGCTAACAGTAGAAAAAATAGAAGCATACAAAATGGTCAGTTTAAACCAGAGAATGCAGAAAAAAGTGAAGACCAAAACAAAACAAGTAAATAAAAGGTCATGAATAGAAAACAGTAACAAATGTGATAGATATTAAATCAACTGTATGAATCACTTTAAACACCAATGGTCTAAGTACATTAATTAAAAGACAAGATATTGTCAAAGTGGATACAAAAACTAAGACCCAACTATATAAAGAAAGCCAGTTTAAATATAAAGACACAGATTTAACATTAAAATTAAAAGCGGCTGGATGTGGTAGCTCGCATTTATAATCCCAGTCCTTTGGGAGGCCAGGGCACGAGGATCTCTTGAGGCCAGAGGTTTAAGACCAGCCTGGGCAATATAGCAAAACACCATTTCTACATCAAAAATTTAATGCATTAATTAAATTTAAAATTAAAGGGATGATATTTCATTCCTGGGTATGTACCCCAAAATTTGGAAATCAGGGACTCAAACAGATATTTGTATACCAATGTTCATATCCACATATTTGCAATGGCAAAAAGGTAAAAAATTTTCACTGAATCAATGAGTAGAATAACAAAATATGGTGTACACATATGAAAGAATATTATCCAATCTTAAAAAGGAATAAAATTCTGACAAATGCTGTAACATGGGTGAACTGTGAAGATATGCTCAGTGAAATAAACTAGACACAAAAGGACAAATATTGCATGACTCAATATATGTGAGGTATCTAGAGGTATCACAGAGATAGAAAATAGAATGCTAGTTGTCAGGGATTGCAGAAGAGGAAAATGGGTACGAAGTTTCAGTTTCAGATAACGAAACATTCTAGAGATGGATGGTGGTGATGGCTACACAATGACGTGAATGTACTTAAGACCACTGAACTGTACACTTCCAAATGGTTAAAATGATAAACTCTATGTTATGTATATTTTACTTTAATAGAAATAAAAACAAAAGAGACAGTCTATGCTAACATTAATGACAAGAAAACTGGAGTAGCTATATTAATTTCAGACAAAGAAAACTTCAGAGAAAGGAAAATTGTCAAGGATGAGGAGGAGTATTACACAGTAATAAGAGTCAGTTCTCCAAGAAGACATAATAATTCTCAATGTGTATGTGCCTAACAACAGAGTGCCAAAATATGTGAGCCAAAAACTAATAAAACTGCAAAGAGAAATAGATTAACTCACTATTGTAGTTGAATACTTCAACTGGCCTCTATCAGTAGATAGAAGAGAGAAATAGTAATTTATAGAGCTAGCAGTCAGAACATCAGTAAAGATGTAGTTGAACTGAACAACACCATCAATCAATTGGATCTAATGACGTCTGTAGACTACTTCACCTAACAACAGCAGAATACACATTCTTCTCAAGCACACACAGAGTGTTTACCAAAACAGACTACATTATGGGCCATAAAACACACCTTAAATTTAAAACAATAAAAGTTATATAATGTCTGTTCTCAGATCACAGTGGAATCAAACTAGAAATCAGTAATAGAAAGATAGCTGAAAAACCCCAAATAGTTGGAGATTAAACAACACATTTCTAAGTAACACATGAATGAAGGAAGTAATCTCAAGAGAAACTAATGTATTTTGATTTAATAAAAATGAAAATACAACTTATTAAAATTTGTGAGGTGCTGTAAAAGTAGTACTTAGAAATTATCATCTTAATACATTAGAAAAAAAAGAAAGGTCAAAAATCAATCTATGATGCTACCTTAGGAAACTAGTAAAAGAAAAAATATACACAAAGTTAAGCAGAAGAAAATAATAAAAGAAAAGAAGTAACTGAAATTTAAAACAGGAAATTAATGGAGAAAATCAAAGAAACCAAAAATTGGTTCTTGAGCAATAACATTGATAAATCTCTAATGAGGTTAAGAAAAAGAAAAGAAAAATGACACAAGTTAGTAACATCAGAAATAAAAGAAGTGACATCCCTACAGATCCCACAGTTATTAAAAGGGTAATACAGAAATACTATGAACAGCTCTATGCTCACAATAGATAAAATGCACCAATTCCTTGAAAGACACAATCTGCCAAAACTCACAAAGAGACCGAGATAATCTGAATAGGCCTATAATTGAAACAAACATTAATAACCTTCCAAAACAGAAAGTATCAGGCCCGGATGACTTTACTGGTAAATTCTATCAAACATTTAAGAAAGGAATTATACCAATTCTCTGTAATCTCTTCCAGAAGATAAAAGCTGAGAGAGTACTCCCTAACTCACTCAATGAAGCCAGCATTACCCTAATAACAAACCAATATCTCTCATAAATATAGATATAAAAATCTTTAACAAAATATTAGCAAACAATTCAAAAATGTATAAAAAGAACCGTATACTATGACCAAGTGGGATTTATCACAGGTACGCAAGTATGATTCAACATTTTAAAACTGATTATTCCATCATATCAGCTAAAGAGGAAAAATTACATGATTATATCAATAGATCCAGAAGAAGCATTTGACAAAATCCTACACCCATTCCTGATTAAAAAAAGGAAAAAAGGCTCTCAGTAAACTAGGAATAGAGAGGAATCTCCTCAATTTGATAAAGAACATCTGCAAAACCCTCCTGCATCTAGCATCACACTTAAATGGTGAGAAACTTGAAGTTTTCCCACTAAAATCAAGAATAGGACAAGGATGTCTCCTCTCACCACTCTTTTACATGATGATCCTGGAAGTCCTAGCCAATGCAATGTGACAAGAAAAGGAAATAAAAGATACACAGATTGAGAAGGAAGATGTAAAATCACCTTTGCTTATAGATTCCATGATTATCTATGTAGAGAATCTGAAAAAATGGACAAAAACGCTCCTGGAACTAATATGTTATGATAGTGAGTCAGTAACAGATTCTTTAGGCTACGGCTAGTTCCAGAACTCAACTGTTGATGTGCTGCTGCTCAGACACTTCCTTTATGGTTAACATTAAAAATTAGGTAAAAAATATGACACATTAGCTAGGTGTGGTGGTGGTGCACACCTGTGGTCCTGGCTACTGAGGAGGCTGAGGGGGGAGGATCACTTGGGCCAGAAGGTTGGGGCTGCAGTGAGCCATCATTGTGCCACTGCACTCCAACCTGGGTGTCTCAGTCTCAAAAAAATAAATAGATAAAAATTTAAAAATAAAAAATAAATATGACAGGATCTATGTTTAGTTATCTTAGTTTAGAAGAAGTGAGCTTTGATGATAAATTTCACAACTACATCATATGAAGTAGGAAAATAACTCCCCCCAACCATACCACTGCCAGTACTAGAGTCATCTTTATATGTTAAGCACTGATTCTGTATCCAGCACTGTGCAAGGCACTGTATCATCTCCTTTACTCTTTAATGCAACTTTGAGGTAGTTAATCTTACATGAGTCCACTGATGTTTATAAGACATTGGCAAGGGGTTAATAGCATCCACAGGTTCAGTGTAAGGAACACAAGAGAAAATGCATTTGAGAGTACGTGCAAACCATAATTCTCCATACAAAACAGAAGATGACTTTATTGCTGACAATTTATTTAAAGAAAAGACACAATCAAATTTGAGGTCAGGTATTAATATTTGTCTGACTGTCCAATTATGTCCTGCATCAAGACAATTGTTAATCTGGTCACTTAGAGCCTAAACAGTTAAACAGATTTTTTCTCTGAAATACATGTGTGATGTGAGCGGATAGAGTTTCTTACACAGAATCACGGGCTGCCGTCAAAGGAAGCTTTGATAACGTACAGCTCAATGTGGTGAGATCAGAAGTATGTTGTTGGGGGTTTCTGGATGACAAGGGGCTAGTAGCAAAGGAAAGAAAGCAACAGAAAGGGGTTTGCAGAGGCTGGCTTAGCTGAGGTGAAAGGAGGAAGTTGGGAGAGGGAATACAAGCTGTTCAAACATGACATTGGAGAGGAGCCACAGCCTCAATTCTGATTCCAGAAGTCCTCCTTCCACACGACCTCAAAGGCTCCAGATCTCAGGGTCTGGCAGGCTGTGGTCCAAGGCTCCCACCAGGATCATGGTTGGGTCCCTGCACCTCAGCCCTAGAGGAGTGTGTCTGAATTCCAACACCAACCCCAAGGTTAGCTCTGCTAGACCGCTTGCTCCTGCCCCTGCTCCTGCCACAGGCTCATCAGAGGATTTGGGAATCCAGGGCATGGGAACCAAGGGAGCAGGATGGCCCTGACCACAGCACTGCAGCTGGTGAGGGGCAGAGCTGCACCCTAGACCCAGCCCTCCTGACCACCTTTTTGAATCTGTTTTCTGTCTTCTACTCTGATCTTTTTAGACTTCAACTGTCTTCCTCTTAAGCAAGAACTTCCCTTGCAAAAAGATTAGCAATATTATTTATGCAGCTCTAGAATGAGTATGTCCACATCACATAATGGGAGTAGCTACTCCCTCCATCTCAAACAGAGACTGCCAGCACTACAAGCAACACCTCCATTTGTCAAGCACCAACTGTGTACCTGGCATTGTGCCAGGCAACATGCAGCTATCCACTATTTGAGGTAGTTATTCTTACATGAACACATTGGTGTTCAGAGAGCAGACACAGCCATATATAGGGATCATTTAACAATTCTCATAAACTTACATTTTGTAGTCTGTTTACTGATGGTGAAATCTGTTTATTAGTTCTACCCTCTGCAGCATGAAGTATGGGAAGAACATAGGTTTTGGAGCCTGCCAAAACCTTGCTGTGTTAATTTGGGCAAATTCCTCAACCTCTCTGAGCCTCAGTTTCCATCACGGATCTAACACTTTCCGCTTTGCAAGATCTGTGTAAGGAACCTGACACAGCTCCTTCCATGTAATCAGTACTCAATAAATCATAGCTACCATTATATTGTCACTTCTGTTAATATTATTTATCTGCCTGGTTTCTAGAAAATGAGTAAAGCTTAAACTGAGTTCATTCAAAAGCAATCGTCATAATAATATTAACATTTATTGAACATTTTCTATATTTGGAGCATTATTTATAAATGATTATATTATCTCATCCAATCCTCACAACAACCTTTACTACCTACTTCATGGTATCATTATGAGAACTGATGAGTAAACACAGTCATGAACCTCACAACACTGCTTCATTCAACACCATATCATATCTATGATGGTGGCCCCATAAGATCATAATGGAGTTGAAAAATTTCTGTTGCCTAATGATGTCATAGCCATCATAACATCATAGCAAAATTACTTAAAAAAATAAATTTAGTGTAGCCTAAATATAGAGCGTTTCTAAAGTCTACAATAGTGTACAGTGTAAACCCCGAATATCTGGGACAGGTCTCAGTTGATTTAGAAAGTTTATTTGCCAAGTTTGAGGTGACACAGCCTCAGGAGGTCCTGACTACATGTGCCTAAGGTGGTCAGAGCACAGCTTGGTTTTATACACTTTTGGGAGACAGGAGACATCAATCAACATAAGTAAGATGAACATTGGTTGTGTCTGGAAAGGTGGGACAACTGGAAGCAAAGGTGGGACAACTTGAAGATGGGAGGGAGCTTCCAGGTCACAGGTAGGTAAGAGACAAATGATTGCATTCTTTTGAGTTTCTGATTAGCCTCTCCAAAGGAGGCAATCAGATGTGCGCTTATCTCAGTGAGCAGAGGGATGACTTTGAATAGAATGGGAGGCAGGTTCGCCCTAAGCAGTTCCCAGCTTGACATTTCCCTTTAGCTTAGTGATATGGGGGCTCCAAGATTTATTTTCCTTTCACAACAATAATGTTTTAGGGCTTTACAGTCACTCACCATCCGGTCACTGGCTGACCCAGAGCAAAGTCCAGTCCTGCAAGCTCCATTCATGGTAAGTGCCCCAGAGAGGTGGACTTTTAAACATCTTCTAAGTCCAGGTGCGGTGGCTCACACCTGTAATCCCAACACTTTGGGAGGCCGAGGCAGGCAGATCATGAGGTCAGGAGTTCGAGACCAGCCTGACCAACATGGTGAAACCCCGTCTCTACTAAAAATACAAAAATTAGCCAGGCGTGGTGGCGGGCGCCTGTGGTCCCAGCTACTCAGGAGGCTGAAGCAGGAGAATTGCTTGAACCTGGGAGGCAGAGGTTGCAGTGTGCTGAGATCACGCCACTGCACTCCAGCCTGGGTGACAGAGCAAAACTTCGTCTTAGAAAAAAAAAAAAAAAAAATCTTCTATGGCATATTGTTGCCATACTTTTTCTATGTTGAGGTAAGTTTAGATACACAAGTACTTACCGTTGTGTTACAGTTGCTACAGAACAGAGTACAGTTACATGCTGTGCAGGTTGTAGCCTTGCAGCAGTAGGCTGTGCTATCTAGCCCAGGTGTGTCGTAGGCCGTACCATCTAGGTTTGTGTAAGCACAGGCTGTGATATTCACACAACCACGAAATTGCCTACTGAAGGATTTCTCAGAATATGTCCCCCTAGCTAAATGACATACTTTTAAGTATTTAGAATCATTTCTGGCATATCATAAGTGCTAGATGTGTTTCTTAAAGTGAAAAAAGGTCAATACTAGTATTTCCTCAATTTACTTAATCACAGAGATTACGTTGACTTAATCACAGACATTAGGGAACTCAGCCAAGTCACACAGCTAGAAAGTAGGGGGCTGGGATCCAACCCCAGCAGGCTGACTCCTGCCGCCCCTACACTTAAGTGTCACAGCGAACTGTACTGGTATTTTCCATGGACGCACCCCATGACGGAAATGAGGGGTGTGACTCACCGTTGCGTTGTTCTGCATGTTACCTCTTTCCCTCCTTTCCTCTGATAATAATTTCTTTCAATCCCCCAACATCCAATTCTCTCTCCCTCTTCATCCGCTTGGGTGGTCCTTTGTTTCTCCAGAGAGTAACCCAACGACACAGGTGCCTTTCCTCTTTCTGGTCACAGAGGGGCCTTGAAAAATCCCCATTCTCTCTGGAGAGACTTGCCGTTCCAAACCACCTCATTTCCCTTCACACTGTATGGGGTAGGTCAACCCTTTTATTACAAATGTTGCTGCCTTTTTCCTTCCCTCTATGAGATTCCCAGATTGCTCCTCATTCCCCCTTTGCCCAAATCATTCCCCCAGGGTCTCAGGAAACACATTCCAGAAAATGTGTATTTGCATTTCATGATTATGCAGGAAAGTCTGGGGACATATGTTACCTTTTAGCAGCTTGCATCCAAAAAGCCAGGCCTCACGGCAGAATGTAGCCTCAAAATTAGCGCAATCGTTTACCTTGTCTTCTGAGTGATCTATATTCGGTGTGTTTGCACAGAAAGCTCTGTTCGTGTTCTGAGTCTGTTATTTTGATCTATACGATAAGAAAATCACTATCATTTGAATCCACAGCTTGAGAGGGCTGCTTTGCTTTTCATGTACGATAAGTTCTCAAACACAAGTGAGATGGAAAACATATTGTGCAACCCTCGGGGACTATTTAAAATGTAAAATATAAATATTTCTCCTTTGAATGTACTTAACTTAGCGAGTCCGTATCTGGTTTCTGTCCTTTCAGTCATCACACTGACATCGTGTTTGCTATTCCTTCATTTAGCTGAGTCAAAATGAGCTGGAGAAGTGAAAATCAGCACTTCAGCCTGCTCTGCAGAGCAGAGCCCAGGAAGGTTGCCAAGCCTCCCTTGATCACATAATGCCTCTCAGATAAGGTTAACGCTGCAGTAGGCCCTGCCTCGTGTGAGTATTTTATGGTGACAGATAAGCTGGCTAGAGTCTCCCATTGCAATGAATCTATTGTGAGGAAAAGCAAACAGAAAAGTCAACCCGCTGAGGGTAGCGGGGCCCACACTTGGCATTTCTCAGGCTAAACCTGGGCCAGTGGCTGCCATTGTCTGGTCAAGGCTGACTCAGAACTACCCGCTTCTTTTCCACCCCTGACTGGAGGGATTTAAGAATTTCTGGACCAGGCGCTGTGGCTCACGCCAGTAATCCCAGCACTTTGGGAGGCTGAGGCGGGCAGATCACGAGATCAGCAGTTTAAGACCAGCTTGGCCAATATGGTGAAACCCCGTCTCTACTAAAAATACAAAACTTTGCCAGGCATGGTGGTGCATGCCTGTAGTCCCAGCTACTCAGGAGGCCGAGGCAGAAGAATTGCTTGAACCTGGGAAGGCAGAGGTTGCAGTGAGCTGAGATCGTGCCACTGCACTCCAGCCTGGGAGACAGAGCAAGACTCATCTCAAAAAAAAAAAAAAAAAGAAAAGAAAAAAGAGAAAAGAATTTCTGAATGTAAGAGTAGTGGGGAGGAGGGATAAAGAGGGGTTGGATATTGGGTACAGAAATATAGTTAGAATAAAATACAGCGTTCAAAAGCTCAGTACAGCTCAATAAAAATTTTGGTTTATTTCAAAATAACTAGTAGATTTTGAATATTCCTAACACAACGTAAAGATAAATGCTTGAGCTGATGGATAACCCAATGACTTAAAATTGATTTTTTTTTTTTTGAGAGGGAGTCTCGCTCTGTCGCCCAGGCTGGAGTGCAGTAGCGGGATCTCGGCTCACGGCAAGCTCCGCCTCCCAGGTTCACGCCATTCTTCTGCCTCAGCCTCCCGAGTAGCTGGGACCACAGGCTCCTGCCACCACGCCTGGCTAATTTTTTTGTATTTTTAGTAGAGATTGGGTTTCACCATGTTAGCCAGGATGGTCTGGATCTCCTGACCTCGTGATCTGCCCGCCTCAGCCTCCCAAAGTGCTGGGATTACAGGTGTTAGCCATCACATCCGGCCAAAATTGATTATTACACATTGTATGCTTGTATCAATATGTCACAAGTATCCCATATATATGTATAACTACGTACCCATAAACATTAAAAATCGAAATTTTAAAAATTTAAAAACTAAGACTCTCTGAATATAGAAAAACAAAGAAAGAGGTAGCATCTTCCCTCCGGCAGCCTCCCATTCCGCCGCTGTTTAAATACGACTGAAATCCCATTCTTCTCTCACATCTCTTCATTTACAGACATCTAGTGTGGGCCCCTTCCTTCTGCCCTATAATTTAGGACTGAGGACACGTAAAATTAAAGGAACATGGGGAGTGGGGCTCTCTGATTACATTCTGTGGATGTAGCATTAGATAGCGATGCTTGTGTCTGGGCACGGTGGCTCACACCTGTAATCCCAGCACTTCGGGTAACTGAGGCGGGTGGATCCCCTGAGGTCAAGAATGTGAGACCAGCTTGACTAACATGGTGAAATCTCGCCTCTACAAAAAATACAAAAATTAGCCTTGCGTGGAGGCTGGCGCCTATAATCCCAAGTACTCAGAAGGCTGAGGCAGGAGAATCGCCTGAACCCAGGAGGTGGAGGTTGCAGTGAGCCGAGATAGTGCCACAGCACTCCAGCCTGGGAGATTAAGCTAGACTCTATCTCAAAAAAACAAAACAAAACAAAATACCAAGAGAGAGAGTGCTGTTTGTGGGATCGCTATCTCATGCTGCATTAGAGTGGATGTGGTTTTCTATATGTCCTTTTCTCAAGTCTTCTTTTGTTATGAGAAGAAAAACAACAACAAAAGAAACCCTGCTGGGTAAAGGTAAAAAGTATCTTTGCTAAGACGGGAGAGTTAATACTCAGTGGACAGCTCTGGTGGGAAGGTGGCTTCCAAGTTTCCCAGCCATGGAACCCTTTGCTCAAGCAAAATCTCACAAAGTCCGACCATCACTGAGGTTTTTCTGGCTATAGGAGTGTGCTGGGAATCCTGGAACCTCTCTGATAGGCACCTCTATTTTCTGTCTCATGAATTGTCTATTCTAGATAGTTCATATAAATGGATTTATGAAAAATGTGTCCTTTTGTGTCTTGCATATTACGCTTAGCATAAATGTTTTCAGGATTTATCCATGTAATGGGCTATTTGAGAACTTCATTCCCCTTTATTTCTGCATAACATTCCATTGTGTTGGTGCCACTTTTTGTGTATCCATTTATGTGTTGGAAGACACTTGGGTCTTTCCATCATTTGGCTACGTGACTAGGCTGCGATGAGTATCTGTTTGAGTTCCCGCTCGCCATTCTTTTGGGCATATACCATACTTAGAATTGGAATTGCTACATCACATAGAAACATCATGTTTAGATTTTTGAGGCACCGCGAAACTGTTTCCCACAGTAGTTGCACCGTTTTAAATTTCCATCAACAATGTAAGAAGACTCCAATTTCTTGATGTTCTTGACAACAGTTGTTATTTTCCATTTTCTGTTTGTTTCTTCCTATGCTCATTCTAGTAGGTGTGACATTACCTCATTGTTTGATTTGCATTTCCCTAATGACTAACGATACTAAGGATCTTGTCATGTGCTTAGTGTCCATTTGTATGTCTTCTTTGTAGAAGTATCTATTCAAATCCTTTACCTATTTTTGAAAAGATTGGCTTGATTTTCAGAACAATTTTACATTCACAGCAAAATTTAGTGAAGAATACAGAGATTTCCCATGTATTACCTGCCTCTATTCATAAATAGCCTCTCCTACTGTGTCTGGAATTGGTGGGTTCTTGGTCTCGCTGACTTCAAGAATGAAGCCGCAGACCCTCGTGGTGAGTGTTAGTTCTTAAAGATGGTGTGTCCCGAGTTTGTTCCTTCTGTTGTTTGTACGTGTCCGCAGCTTCTTACTTCTGGTGGGTTCGTGGTCTCCCTGACTTCAGCAGTGAAGCTGCAGACCTCCACAATTAGCATTATAAAGCTCATAAAAGCAGCCCAGACCCAAAGAGTGAGCAGCAACAAGAGTTATTGCAAAGAGCAAAAGAACAAGGCTCCCAGTGGGTGGAAGGGAACCGGAGCAGGTTGCCACTGCTTGTGTGGGTGGCCTGCTTTTATTCCCTTACCTGGCCCCACCCACATCCTGCTGACTGGTCTATTTTACAGAGAACTGATTGGCCCGTTTTCACAAAGCGCTCATTGGTGCATTTACAAACGTTTAGCTACACACAGAGTGCTGATTGGTGCATTTACAATCCTTTAGCTAGACAGAAAAGTTCTCCAAGTCCCTACCTGTCCCAGAAGCCCTGCCGGCTTCACCTCTCACTGGCACTTGCCGCGGGACTTTGCAGCACCCAGCCCGGGCACTCCA
>NW_012119932.1:8657957-8687942 GCF_000951035.1 Colobus angolensis palliatus | reverse complement strand
CCGCGGTAGCCCCGGCTCCCGCCCTCGCCTCTCTCTCCACACCTCCCTGCGAGCAGAGGGAGCCGGCTCTGGCCTCGGCCAGCCCCAGACAGGGGCCTCCGCAGCGCAGCGGCAGGCTGAAGGGCTCCTCGAGAGAGGACAGGGCGGAGGAAGAGGAGGCGCAGAGACGAGCGACGGCTGTTGGCACGTTGTCACCGCTCACTACTATCAATATTCCCTACCAGAGTGGTATACTTATCACGACTGATGAACCTGCATTGACACTTCATTATCACCCAGCATCCACACTTTACATTGGGATTCTACATAGAATAACATTAGTATTGCATTATGACTCTCCTAGTGTTACAGAATGTGTGGATTTGGACAAATGTCTAATAATATGTTTCACTGCCCTAAAAATCCTCTGGGTTTCACCTGCTCATCCTTTCCTCCCCCTAACCTGTGGCGACCACTGATTTTTTTTCTCGTATCCATAGTTTTCCCTTTTTCAGAATTTCCTGCAGTTGAAGAAATACCGTATTTAGCCATTTAAGGTTGACTTCTTTCACTTAGTAATATGCATTTTCCTCTATGTCTTTTCATGGCTTGATAGCTCATTTCTTTTTAACACTGAATAATATTGTATTGTTTGAGTGTACCACAGTTTATCCATTCACTCAATGAAGGACAGACACTTTGCTTCCAAGTTTTGGTAATGGTTAGTAAGAAGGCTATAAACATGTGCAGATTTTGGTGTGTACATGAGTTTTCAGCTCCTTTGGGTCAATATCAGGGAGCGTGATTGCTGGATTGTATAGCAATGTTATGTTTGATTTTGTAAGAAATCACCGAACTATCTTTCAATGTGGCTGTACCATTTTGCATTTCCACTAGCAATTAATGGGAGTTCCTGTTGCCCCACGTCCTCACCAGCATTTGGTGTTGTCAGTGTTGAGGATTTTGGCTATTTTAATAGGTATACTGTGATATCTCATTGTTGTTGTAATTTACATTTCCCTGATGATATATGATGTGGGGCATCTTTTCGTATGCTTATTTGCCATGTGTGCACAGGTCGCACGTTCCTTGTCTGAAATGTTTGGTACCTGAAGTGTTTCAGAGTTAGGGCTTTTTACAGATTTTGTAATATTTGCAGTATACTTACTGGTTTAGCATTTTTCATCTGAAAATTTGAAATCTGAAATGCTCCAATGAGCAATTGCTCTGAGCATCATATCAGCACTGAAAAAGTTTTAGATTTTGGAGCATTTCAGATTTTCAGATTAGGGATACTCAATCTATATCCTCCTTCGTGTGGTATTTGTTCAGATCTTTTGCTCCACTTTTTAATCAGGTTGTCCATTTTCTTATTGTTGAGCTTCAAGAATTCTTTGTATATTTTAGGTAACAGTCTTTTATCAAGTAGGTTTTTTGCAAACATATTCTCCCAGTCTGCAGCTTGTCTTTTCATTCTCCTGTCAGTGTCTTTCAGAAAGCAGAAGTCTTTAATACTGTCCGTCTTACCAATTTTTTCTTTCATGGACATGCCCTTAATTTTGCATTTAAAAGTCGTCACCAAACCCAAGATCATCTAGATTTTCTCCTATGTTATTTTCTAGGAGTGTCTTATAGTTTTACATTTTATAAGTAGATCTACAATCCATTTTAAGTTAATTTTTGTGAAAGGTGTAAAGTCTGTGTCTATATTCTTGTTTTGTTTTGTTTCGTTTTGTTGCCTGTGGATGCCAAGTTGTTCCGGCACCGCTTGTTGGAAAGACTGTCTTTGCCCCATGTTATTGTCTTTTCTCCTGTGTCAAAATCAGTTGACTGTATTTATGTGGGTCTATTCCTGGGCCCTCTTTTATGTTCCTTTGATCTATCTGTAAGTTTATACCGGTTGCTTATCCCTAATCCAAAATTCTCTAAAATCTAAAACTTTTTGAGTGCCATACATGATGCTCCAAGGCAATGATCATTGGAGTATTTCAGATTTCAGAATCTTGGATTAGGGATACTGAACTGGTAAGTAGACTGCAAATATTCCAATATCAGAAAAAAGTTTTTACATTAACCTTGTACCCTGCAAAATTACTGTAAGTGCTTATTAATTCCAGGATTTTTTTTTTTTTTTTTTGCTGATACTTTTCTTTTGGATTTCCTGCAAAGACATTTATGTCATCTGCAAGCAAAGACAGTTTTAAGTTTTTCTTCCTAATCGATAAAACTTTTCTCTTTTTTTTTTCTTGTTTTATTGCATTAGCTAGGACTTCCAGTAGGATATTGAAAAGGAGTGGTGGGAGAGGACATCCTTGCCTTGTTCCTGATCTTAGCATGAAAGCTTTGAGTTTCTTACCATTAAATATGATGTGAGCAATAGAGTTTTTGTGGATATTCTTTATCAAACTGAGAAAATCCTCCTCTATTCCTCATTTACTGAGAGTTTTTATTTTTTTAATGATGAATGGGTGTTAGATTCTTTCCAATGCCTTTTCTCCACCTATTCATATGCTCATGTGTTTTTTTTTTCTTTATCCAATGGATGTGATGGATTACATTCATTGGTTTTCAAATTTTGAAACTGCCTTGCATACCTGGGATAAATTATACTTGGTATGATTTCCTTCATATGTTGTTGGATTTGATTTGCTAGTATTTTGTTGAGAATTTTTACATCTATATTCACAAGAGATATTGGTCTGTGGTTTCCTTTTCTTATAATGTCTTTGTCTGATTTTGTTCTTAAGGTAATGCTTGTCTCATTGAATGGCATAGGAAGTATTTCCTCTGCTTCTTGCTTCTGAAAGATATTGTAGAGAATTGGTATAATGTTTTCATTAAAAGTATGGTAGAATTCACTGGTGAACTCATCTGGGCCTGGTGCTTTTGTGTTTGGTAGATTATTAATTATTGATTCAATTTCTTTAACATACCTAGAACTCTTTATTCTTTGTGTGTGCAAGTTTTGGCAGATTGTGTCTTTCAGGGAAATGATCTATTCCATCTAGATTATACAATTTGTGGACATAAAATTGTTTATAATATTTCTGTATTATACTTTTAATGTTTGTGGGATTTATAGTAATGTCTTCTCTTTTATTTCTGATATTAGTAATTTGGATCTTCTTTTTTTCTTCGCTAGCCTAAGAAAAAAGCCTGGAATCTTACTGATTTTATCAAAGCATTAGTTTTTGGTTTCATTGATTTTTCTATTAATTTCCTGTTTTCAATGTAACTGATTTCTGCTCTAATTATTATTTCTTTTTTTCAAATTATTTTGGGTTTAATTTGCTCTTCTTTTTCTAGTTTTCTAAAATCAAAGCTTAGATTATTGATTTTAGATTGTTCTTCTCTTCTGTCATAGGCATTCAATGCTATAAATTTCCCTCTAAGCACTTTTCTGTCTTGATAAGTTGGGTTTTGACTTACATTTAGTTCAAAACATTTTAAAATTTTTTTGCAATTTCTTCTGTGACTCGTGTTATTTAGAAGTGTGTTGTTTAATCTCTATTTTGAGGATTTTGAGGCTTTCCAGTTATCTTCCTGTTCTGGAGTTCTAGTATAATTCTATTATGGCCTGAAAGCAGACATTTTATGATTTCTTTTAAATTTGTTAATATATATTTTTATGGCCTAAAATATGGTCAAATCCAGTAAATATTTCATGTGAGCTTGAGGAGAATGTGTATTCGGCTGTTGTACAACCTGGTCAAACTCCTGGAGGTAAAACTGACACAGGGATGGAGACCCCTTTGACTGGGTCCCCTAGAGCTTTCAATGTTCAGGCTTGTTCATACCTAGTCTCCAGGAATTTGTCAATTATAGTCACTTGATTGATAGTGTATTGAGTTCAACTGTGTCCTTACTGATTGCCTGCCTGCTGGGTCTGTTTCTGATGGAGAGATGGTGAAATCTCCAACACTAATAGCTGATGCATCTATTTTTCCTTGCAGTTTACTTGACTAGAAGTTTGTCAGTTTTATTGTAACAGGAACTGCTGTACGCAGGCCGTTAGTAAGGTGGTGGTATGATGAAGAGGAAAGAGGATGATTTTATAGTTCTTTGATTAGGACTTTTAGTGAGCTGATGCCTCTGATTGTGAACCTCACAAGTGTTTCTCAGTGTTTTTCTTCCTCCTTAGGTGAGGCTGGATGGCTTGCGTGGGCTGGATTTTGGTATTTTTGCTCTCCCAGGTGGAAGGCCTGAGTGGCTGATAGCTGGCGTTTGGTATTTCCCTTCCCCAAGGTCAGTTAGGCTCTGATAAAGCCCCAGCAGCCTGGGCTCTGATTAACTAACTGGATTTTTCTGAGGGCAGACCTTGTTAAGAAGAACACAGTGTTCTGGTGTATTTCAAAATGGTTCCTTTTCTCTCCCACTCCTAGAAGCGGGAAGAGATTCTTTTCCATTTACTTTAAGAACCTGGTCAAACTCCTGGAGGTAAAACTCACAAAGGGATGGAGCCCCCTTTGAGTCGGTCCCCTGGAGTTTTTAATGTTCAGGCTTATTCATACCTGGTCTCCAGGAGTTTGTCAATTACAGTTAGGCGGGACACTCGCTGGTTTCTGCTCTGGTAAGTTGCAATTGTCTGCTTTGGCCTCTCTGTCTCTCCAGTTTCTGGGGAAGTGCTGTGCCTGTGAAGCCTCACTTCTTTTATGGATCTAGGAAGAGTTGTTGATGTTTCAGTTTTTCAGCCTTTTTACTTGTTGTTAGGACGCAGTGCCAACTTCAAGCAGAACAGGAAACTGGAAATCCCTCTGCCTATTTTTTTATTGCGTTGTTTGTGTTTTTGTGGTTGGGAGTCAGGAGTTCTTCATATATTCTGGTTTGATGATCAGATACATCCCTTAAAATTTGCAAATATTGTCTCCCATTCTACAGGTTATTTCACCTTCTTGATAATCTCTGATGCATACAATTTTTAACTTTGGTGAAATTCAGTGCATCTATTTTATCTTTAGTTGGTTATGTTTTTGGTGTGTAAGAATCTGTTTACCAAATCTAAGGTCATGAAAATTTACTCTTACACTTTTGTGAACTGTTTTTTCTTTTTTTGAACTTATCTCTCAGGCACTTCCCGTATATAATCTTACTTAATCCTTGCAACAGACCCAAATGATATTATTGTCCCTTTTTGATTGATAAGGATATCTAACCTTATAATAATTTGCTCAAGACTCTACTACTAGTAAAATGGTAGGGCAGAGATTTGAACTGGTGTTTCCAAATTCGTAACAGGTACTAATTTGGAGGATTCAGGAATGAGATATCATAATTTACAACATTTCTCAGGAATTCCGCAATGATACGTTATTTTAAAAATGATTTCAGCATTTTCATACACTTTACTCATGATTATGTCTATCTTTGCAAGGTGCGTTTGACAAATGAGAAGTATTTAGTAGCGTTTATGAATTATAGTGAATGTTCAAATACTAGAAAATGCTAGGAAATGGTATCGAGTGGTATTCAAAAAATGTAACATTTGGATTTTCTAGCAAGCTTAACAGAACTACAAAGAATCTTATGTAGAAATGTGCCAACGTAAGGATTTATGTGCTTTTAAAACTTGGTATTTCTTAGAACAGCATTCATAGAATTTAAATGGAGCATGTGATGGGTATAAACTTATTAACATTTATTTCCTGTGCCAATGTGACTCATTGTCAGCATCACACAAAACCAGAAACATACACTCACAACACGGCAACAGCCGCAAGCCAAACTGATTCAGTTGTGAACGTGCCTCTCCTATATTGATTGATAAGCTTCACTTCATGCTAGAGAATTATAATACTTTCCCCAAGTTTTCAACTGATTTTCAGGATTTGGAAAAATCTAAAATTTCTGAGAAATGCCAAGAAATAATTCTTGCATAGAAATAGTAATTAGAACCAGGTGTGGGTCCCCCCCCCCCACCCGACTCTAAAACTCATGTTCTTTCCACGACTGTATCTGGCAGCCTCTCAAGAGCTGCTAAGAAAGAGGAAAGGAAAAGACCATTGGGTTTTATGGCTAGGAGGTCTTTGGTGTAACATCTTGAGAGTGATTACTGGGTATATTAGTTTCCTATTGCTGCTGTAATAAATTACTATAAATTTATTGGCTTAAGTCCATGCAAGTTTATTCTTTTACAGTTCTGGAGGTCGGAATTCCAAAGCAAGTTCCACTGGCTAAAGCCAAGGTGTTGGCAGGGCTGGTTCCTTCTCGAGGCTCTGCTGGAGAGTATGTGGGATTTTTTGCCTTTCCCAACTTAAAGAGGCTATCTTTATTTATTGGCTTGTGGCTCAGTCTTAGCCTATTTGAAGTCTGTTTGTGGTGCCATAACAAAATACCATAGGTTGGGTAATTTATAAAGAAGAGAAACTTAGTTCTTGCAGTTCTGGAGGCTGGAAGTTCAAGATCCAGGCACCAAGCAGGTTCAGTGTCTGATGAAGGCTCAGTCTTGGCTTCCACAGTGGTGCCTTATTGCTGCGTCCTCTGGAGGAAAGGAACCCTGTGTCTTTCTGTGCAGAAGAAATAGGAGTGAAAAGGGACAAACTCCCTCTGACAAACCTTTTCATAAGGGTACCTGATCCCATTCATGGAATTGAATCCCTCATGACTCAATTACCTCCTAAAGACCACACCTCTTAATAATCTTGCACTGGGGATTAAGTTTCAACATGACTTTTGGAGACGACACCATCTTTAAAACCATAGTGATATGGACAGGAGGCAGGGGAATACTGAGTAGAAGAGTGGTTCCCTGGCAAGGGCCCCACCCTCAAGTCTGGAGACCCACAGCACTAAATGAGAACAGGCATTCTGTTTTTATGCCCAAAAAGTGGCCTTTTGGCCCCCCATTCCCCCAATCCTTCCTCCATATCAGCCCCAAATCCCAAGCACCAGGAGGGGCCAGCAGACCAGTGATGGTGGAACGATGCAGCAGAGAAAGAGAGAAGAGAAGGGATGCCTGGACCCTGAGGGGAGTCTGGCCAGGGGCGGTTGGAGAAGAGTCTGGCACCTGGGTGGCCTGACTCCAGGGAAGGACCACCATCCCACTCCATTCCCCTTCCAGCTCCCCATCCATCTTACTGACAGCCACCTCCTCCTCACAATACAACCTTGCACTCAGCCTTTGAGCCCCGTGTGATCCAATTCTCTGGGGACACTGGGCAAGAGCTTGGGATACAAAAGTCTGTCACTCTGGTCCTCTGCCCTTGCGATAAGGCAGAGGGTCCATTGAGCTTATTAACACACAAGCCATCTGTAGATGGCAAAGCTGAAAGAGCATGGGAACACTGAAGTTACAGCCACCCACCCCTTAAACACCACCACAGGGCCGATAGCCCAAAGCACTCATCCCAGCCTCTGTGCCTCCCTGTCTGCATGTACCCCTAGGGGTTTGAGCTGCAGGGCAACCAAACAGGCAAGCCATACCCTGTTGCACATCCTGTGAGGGGAATCAGGGGACTCTCCTGTTTCACTAGCAGGCCCCTTCTTCCACCTTCAAAGCATATCAGTCCAATCACTGCTTCTGTCGCCACACTGCCATCTCCTCTCACTTGGTGACTCCTTCATTTCCCTTGAAGGACAATTGTGATTACATGAGGTCCATCAGATAATCTGGGAGAATCTCCTCCTCTAAGGATCTTTAAATTAATCACATCTTCTCAGTCTCTTCTGCCATACAAGGAAACATTCACAGGTTCCCAGGATTAGGACAAGGTTATATTTCTGAGGCCATTGGTCAGCCAACCATGACTCTGGGGAATGTGGCTACTTATTCTTTAAGCATAAAAGACAAATGGGATGGGCAGAACCTGGCAATCAGTGAGTCAGCTATAGGAGGGTCCTGAAAAATGTGCCCCACTGCCACCAAGACCACATCCCACTACACAAAATCCAGGGTCCAGCAGAACTCAGCAGGCTCCTATCCTGATCAAAACCAAAAGCTGGTGATGACTCTAAACTGAAATTATAGTGGTTCAAAGTGGAAGGAAAGGAGATATGGATCCAGGTGGCCAGTGCTCTGAAACTCCAGTGAGCAGCCGCCATGGGAGTCTGTAGATAGGGCCTGAGCTCCTGCTTAAGCTCTCATTTCAAAGCAGTTCCAGGATCTCTGAAGGAGGACAGAGAAGAGCTACATGTGGCTTCAAGGCTCTCAGGATACCTAGAGGAACCAGCTTGCTCCTCTATTGTGGGAAAAAAAAAAATGCAAAGGCATAGTTCTTATGACCTGAGGATCTTGGGAGAAAGCTGGCTTTAGAAATCATGCTATCCAGCTGGGCACCACGATGGCTCATGCCTGTAATCCCAACACTTTGGGAGGCCTAGGTGGGTGGATCACAAGGTCAGGAGATCGAGACCATCCTGGCTAACATGGTGAAACACTGTCTCTCCAAAAAAAAAAAAAAAAAAATTAGCCAGGCATAGTGGCATGTGCCTATAATCCCAGCTACTCAGGAGGCTGAGGCTGGAGAATTGCTTGAACCCAGGAGGCAGAGTTTGTAGTGAGCCGAGATCACGCCATTGCACTCCAGCTTAGGCAACAAGAGCAAAACTTTGTCTCAAAAAAAAAAAAAAAAACCCAAAAAAAACCATGCTATCCAAACTTAGCATGGTAAGTTATGGGTGCAGTGGGTGAGCTACGACTCAAGAACAACATGAGATTTCCCGTTAATTGGAATTAGGAATAGGTTCAGCAAATCAAATCTAAAGAAAGAAAGACTTTGTTTTTCTTAAGGTTATTGAGTTTTATAACTGAGTTTCGTAACTGTCTGTACGTGCATATGTGGGCATGTGTGAATTATAAAAAGAGTACATTTGACTTATCCGTTGTCAGAATCATGCACCAATATTGCCTATGGCTTCCTGCTGCCAGGTACAATGTTGCAGTAATTAAAGTAAAATTCTTCTCCATATAAACCCATGTGAGGAGTTCCTTGAATATATTCCTGGAATGGAATTCCTGGGTCATAAAGTATGCTCAAGTACCTGATCATCTCCAGATTGATGACCTCTGAGTGCATTTTCCTAGCAGTGCATAAGGATTCAGGTATTCTCACATCCCTGTAAACATTTGTCATTTTACAGCTTACTAGGTTTTGCCAGTCATTTTATCAAGTGATAGCTCTTTGTCACTTTAATTTGTATTTTTCTGATTACTAATGAGTTTCACCATCATTTCATGTGCCTTATTGCCACGTGGCTTTCCTATGCTGTAAATCTCATTTTATAAACTCTTGCTCATGTTTCTGCTGGACTGATTTTGTTCTTGGTTGATATCAAATGCCTCTTGTATTTTCTACATATTAATCCTTTGTCACTTCCGGGTACTGCAAATCACTTTCTCCATTCCTTCAATCTCTTTTTTCCATGATGTCTTTGACTAAACAGAAATTCTTAATTTTAATATAATCAAACTCATCAAGTTTTAGCCTTGTTGTTTGTGCTTTTGAGATTTTGTTAAAAAAATTCCCCTATCACAAGTCACAGAAATATTTCTTTATATTTTCTAATAGCTTTAGACTTTTAACCTATTTTGGGTTCACTCATCTGGTGCCAGACAGTAATTTAGCATTATTTTTCTTCTGGTAGTGGTCTAGTTTTCCTAATACTAGCTATTAAATAATTTATTCTTTCCCTAATGATTTGTGGTGACATTTTATGATATATTAAGTTCCCCTAGATATGTGGGTCTGCCTGTGATCTCTTTTCTGTTTTATTGGTCTACTTTGCTGCCAGAATCATACTTTAAAAAATTACTGTGACTCTTTGGTAAACCTTAATGATTGATATGATGTGTTCACTTTATAGATTTTTTCCATTTATTTATATATTTCTCTACTTTTTAGAGACAGAGTCTCGCTATTTTGCCCACCTGATCCCAAACCACTGAGCTCAAGCAGTCCTCCTATCTCAGTCTCCTGAGCAGCTGGGATTACAGGTGTACACCACCATGCCCAGCCTTCGATTTCCTTTTAAGAATGACTTAGCTTTTGAGGACCTGCCCTCTTTTTTCTCTTTTTAAAGTTAAAATATATCATAGTTTTTAAAAGTTGTATTAGTATAGCATACATACAGAAAAGCACACAAATCATGACTGTAGGCCGGGCACGATGGCTCATGCTTGTAATCCTAGCACTTTGGGAAGCTGAGGCGGGTGGATCACGAAGTCAGGAGTTTGAGACCAGCCTGGCCAATACGGTGAAACCCCATCTCTACTAAAAAAAATACGAAAATTAACCGGACATGGTGGTGGGCGCCTGTAATCCCGGCTATTCAGAAGGCTGAGGCAGAGGTTGCAGTGAGCTGAGATCGCGCCACTGCACTCTAGCCTGGACAACAGAGCGAAATTCTATCTCAAAAAAAAGAAAAGACTGTGCAGCTCAATGACTTTGCACAAGGTGAACACACCTGGATAACCAGCACTCACATAAAGAAACAAACCACAACCCAGAAGGCAAAGGAGCAGACAGAGGAGGCCAATGCAAAATAAATGGGCCGTAGAATAATGCCTGTTTTAGCTAAAACAAGGCTGTCTTTCAAAAGATGAGCTCTCACTGAAATATGTGCCTGATACTCCTGAATTGCCATAATGAGCACATATAATCATTCGTTGTGCACATACTTGGGATGCAACTTATACTCGCATTGTAGCTTTTCTCTCTTTTCAGAAAATAAACTTAGTTTGTTAAGTCAGAGCTAATTTTAAATACATGTGGCCATTCTGCCTTTTGATACTATAAGTGGATGACTGCTGGGACAAGAAGGACAGCAAGGCACTATGTGACCTTACTCTGAGATAACACTCTCAAAACCTTGTCACCTCTGATTCTCAAAAGCCTTGTCCTGGGGTCGAGGCACTCCCTATAATAAGCAAAGCAGATAAACAACTATGCCCCAGAAGTGCTGAGAAACCCTTCAGCTCAAAATGTCCCTCCTGAATTTGTCAGATTTTCCTTCACTTTCTTTAGCTCAAGTGTTATCTACCTTGACTCATTTTTTTGTTTGTTTTTTGTTTGTTTGTTTGAGACAGGGTCTCACTCCGTTGCACAGGCTGGAGTGCAATGGTGCTATCACAGCTGACTGCGGCCTCCACCTTCTGGGCTCAAGTGATCCTCACACCTCAGCCTCCTAAATAGCTGGAACCATATGCATGCACCACCATGCCTGGCTAATTTTTAAAAATTTTGTAGTGACAGGGCCTCACTATGCTTCCCAGGCTTGTCTCAAACTCCTGGGCTCAAGCAACACCTGGGCTCAAGCAACACCCCCTGCCTCAGCCTCCCAAAGTGCTGGGATTATAGGCATGAGTCACCTTGCCCAGCAACTTTAACACTTCTTACCCTTTACAAAGGCGAGTGCCCCTAGGTACCACTGAATGCACCATTTAAACCACTGTATTTAAAAAATTCAAGTTTTACTTCTTTGCTTGCTGTACTGTTTTGAGGGGGTATCACAGAAAGATGAATGCTCTCAGGGAGAAAAGGAGGAGGCCGAGAAAAAGTGACATCTGTGAGAATTAGTACAGTTGAGTGGTTAAAAGATCCATCACAGGAGACATAGGTTCAGCTCCTAGCCTGGCTACTATAACATCTGTGTGTTGTAGGGGTCATTGCATCTAACTCCATTCAGTGTTAGGTTCACTATTTATAGCATAGAAGAATGATAGTCCTAGGGTTGTGAGGCTCTGGAAAATGGAAATAGTAATAGTATGGTGAGGATTAAATGAAATATTTGAGTAGTCAAAAGAATGTTCCTCAAAGATGCCCATGTCCTAAACCCAAGCATCTATAAATATGTTGGTGTTGCCTTATATGTCAAAAGGGGCTTTGCAGCTTTGATTACTGTTAAGGACCTTGAGGAGATGGCAAAGGGGAACTAAGTTTGCAGATGGAATTAAGGTTGCTAATCAGCTGATTTTAAGCAAGATTATACTGGAGTATCTGTGTGGGCCGAGCGTCATCAGAAGGGTCCTTCTAAGTGGAAGAGGGATGCAGAAGAGAGGCCAGTGTGATGTGAAGAACTGGACCTGGCATTGCTCTCTTTGAAGATGAAAGAAGGGGCCATGAGCCAAGGAATGCAGGTGGCTCTAGAAGCTGGAAAAGGAGAGAAAATGTTCCCCTTAGAGATTCCAGAAACAAACACAGCCCTGCCAACTCCTTGATTTTAGCCCCACGGTAACTGTATCAAACTTCTAATCTACAGAACTATCAAATAAAACTGTGTTATTTTAAGCCACTAACTTGACAGTAAATGATTTACAGCAGCCATAGAAAACTAATGCAGTATTAAAAGTCATAATGACATGTTGGGTACATAATAAATCATCAGTAATCACATGTTAATGATGCAGGATAAATAAGAAAAATCCTGAATGCTGCTAAAGAAAACTTAATCTTTCACAATTTTGCCCAGAGCTGACCCTGTGGAGGTCCTCAAAGGCCTGCTCTTAAAACCACATAGAAACTCACAGATCTGGGTTTGGAAACTAAAATACTTCTTAGTATTTATCATTTGGGATTGTCATGTCCAGGTTTACCCCATCGCTGTTCTGCCTGAAAAGCATTTGAAAAATGTGTTATAAAATGTATGTATGTATGTGTGTATGTATCCACTCTAATTCATAGAAAATTAAGTCTATTCCTGGGCTGTAGTAATCCCAAATGGATGTAACGCTATCTTATTGGTTGTCCTCATTCTAGTGCAGCCTCCCATTACCTCTCACAAGGATGATTTGAAAAGACTTCCAACCAGTATCATGAACCTCGGTGGCTACTGCCTTCCAATCCATCTTCCACACTATCCATAGTGACTTTTGGAAAGAAAAATCTGGTTATGTCACCCCCCCAACATAAAGCCTTCAGTGTTTCCCCGTCACTTATAGGAGAAGGTCCCAACTTCCTAAGCGATTTTCAAAGGACTTTTCTGTTTGTTTCAAGCCCGTTTCTTTTCTAGCTGGAGATTTTACAGCCTGCCTACTTAAATTGGATGCTCTGAGCCACCAGGGCAACCCCGTCATTCAAAAACATAAGTTGCACCCACCCGCCTCCTTACATTTGCTCTGCAGTTTCCTCCTCCAGAATGTCTTTCGCTGACATCTTAGCGAGTCTGAGTCTTACCCAACATTGTCAAAAGCCTTTACAGATCACCCCAGCTAGAAGCCATCTCCCCTCTGAGTTCACAGAGCATGCCATACTGTTCATCTGCTACCTTCTAGAACGGTGACTTCCATACAAACCTTAGCTTCTCTATAAGCATGTAAGCCTTGGAGGGGAAAAAAGAGTGGGAGGTGGGAGGAAACAGCAGCTTCCATTTTGATGAATCCCACACAGTAGCTAGAATAGTGCCCTTCCTTACAGTAGCCACCACCACATGTGACTGTGTGCATTTAAGTCAGTTGAAATTTATCAAATTAAAAATTCCTGAGTCACACCAGCCACATTTCCAATGCTCAGAAGCCACGTGTGGTTAATAGATGCATAGACACAGAACATTGCTATCATCACAGAAAGTTCTACTGGTCAGTGCTGATCTAGAACACAGAAAATGATCAATAATATCTGAGGAGTGAAAAAACAAAGGGAGAGAGGAAGATTCGGAGGGATGGAAGATCACTCTAATTTTCAAAGGGTATCAGGAAAAATTGTCCTAGACTTGGAAATGAGCAAAAGAGATTATTGAGTGTCCTTCCAGCAAAGGGCTGGCAAAATCCTCTGGGGATTCTCTGGTTCTATAGGACTATGCACCTTTGACTGACTTTTTTATTTTTTTTTAGTGTTGCCAGGCTGAAGTGCAGTGGCACCATCTCAGTTCATTGCAACATCCGCCTCCCGGGTTCAAGTGATTCTCCTACCTCAGCCTCCTGAGTAGTTGGGATTACAGGCACGCGCCATGACGGCCAGCTAATTTTTGTATTTGTAGTAGAGATGGGATTTCACCATGTTGGCCAGGATGGTTTCGATTTTGTGATCCACCAGCCTCAGCCTCCCGAAGTGCTGGGATTATAGGTGTGAGCCACCATGCCCAGCTTGACTGACTTTTTATTATCTAGGCAATTTTCCAGCTCTGTAAAGGAGGAAGTTAACATGCAGAAAGCTGATAGAAATGCAAATAATTCTTGCCTGCAGTGATGCAGATAAACTTTGTTCTACTAGAGAAACCATTCATTTCAGCTTGTTACAAAAGATCTCAAATATTACATTTCATTGCCCCATAAGATATTAACACATTTTGTGTCTATTAGTAAATTTATTTCGGTATTCTTAACTGACTAGATCTCTGTTCTTCAAAGTCTCTTTGAATATGTCTTAGAATCTTACTAATTCTTTCATTGATTGAGTTGGATAAAATCTCAAACATTAATTTTTATGTATGCATGAGATGTATGTTTTTAACGTTTTAAAAATTATACCTTAGGTATTTTGGAGGCTGCAGTAAGATACTCAAGTGGGCCGGGTGTGGTGGCTCACACCTGTAATTCCAGCACATTGGGAGGCCAAGGTGGGTGGATCACGAGGTCAGGAGTTGAAGACCAGCCTGGCCAAGGTGGTGAAACCCCGACTCTACTAAAAATATAAAAATTAGCTGGGTGTGGTGGCACGTGCCTGTAATCCCAGCTACTCAAGAGGCTGAGGCAGAGAATTGCTTGAACCCAGGAGGTGGAGGTTGCAGCAGTGAGCCGAGATCACGATACTGCACTCTAGCCTGAGCGGTGGAGCAAGACTCTGTCTCAAAAAAAAAAAAAAAAAAAAAAAAGATACTCAAGTGGACTCACCTAGAAGCCTGATTAAAATGCGTTGCCTAAGCAGGACGCTTCACGGACTGTGCAAGCCCAGTTCTGCCTTTTCTTGGCTCCCATACTGAATATTAAAAATTAGTAGAATTTTAACTTTGCTGACTCTCTGTTTCTTTAGGTTCTTTTATCCTCTCTATTTTTGGGGTTTTGTGCATGTATTTGTTTTTGATTCTTGTTCATACAAAGCCACGAAGCCATTCAACATTATTTGCAAAAATGGGATTTCGTTTTACAATCTGTTGTGGTGATCCTTGCCAGATGATTGATGGAGAGGAATGAGAATCATGTTTTTAACTTTTTAAAAATTATACTTGAGGCCAGGTGCAGTGGCTCATGCCTGTAATCCCAGCACTTTGGGAGGCTGAGGCAGGAGGATTGCTTGAGGCCGGGCATTTGGGACCAGCCTGGGCAACAAAGCAGGGACCCAATCTTTACAAAACAAACAAACAAAACATAAAAATTAGCCAGGTATGGTGGCATGTACCTGTAGTACTAGCTATTCAGGAGGATGAGATGAGAGAAACACTTGAGCCCAGGAGGTCAAGGCTGGAGTGAGCTGAGATCACACCACTGTACACCAGCCTGAGTGACAGAGCAGGATCCTGTGTCTACCAAAAAAAAAAAAGAAAAATTACACTTTAGCAGGGCAAAGTGAGTGACAAATGAGAAGCTCCTTTGCCAAAAGTCCCTTTTAAGATACTGGTCCCCATACACCTAAGCAAAGAGAATTTAGAGGAGGCTTTGGAAAGAAGAAAATTGCCAAATCTATAATCCAAAGTTCTCCAAGACAGTGAAAATTGACAGGATAACAGACAAAAGTAATATAAAGGTGAAAATGTGCTTTGCAGTCCTCCAATATGAAACAGTAAAGGATATAATAAAGGTGGGGTAAGAAGCAGAGACTTTTGGAGTTTGTTTTCTGGGTTGAGATATTAACAAGAAGAAAAGTCTTTAAATAGCATCCCATGTGGCCAAGGTAGAAGTTTGTTACTTTTACATTATACTTTGAAATGTTAAAAGAGGAAATAAAGAATCAGAAATAAAGTCAGTACAGCCAGGACAAAGATTTTGTTGATGAATATAAAAAGAAATAAGAATAAAAATAATAATATCGAAGAAAAAATACCCTCTTGGGTTCAGTACCTAGTGGCCTGCAAATTATAGTAACAAAAGGTTGATTAATAGGAGAAAAACCCAATTTGTATTGATATCTATATGTATTGGTGTTCACAGAAAAGAAGTAAAATTCAAAGAAGCTGACTCAGGCTTTCATGCCCTTTTAGCAAAGGAAATGTTGTTAGGGCTTCGAGGAACAACAAATTGTGGGGAATTGATTTACTAGGAAATGTATTGGGAAGAGATGTCCAATCTTTTGGCTTCCCTGGGCCATACTGGAAGAAAAAGAATTTGTCTTGGGCCACACATAAAATACACTAACACTAATGCTAACCGATGAACTAAAAAAAAAAAAAAAAAAAATTGCCAAAACATCTCATTTTAAGAAAGTTTACAAATTTGTGTTGGCGCACATTCAAGGCCATCCTGGGCCACGTGCGGCCCATGGGCAGTGGGTTGAGCAAACTTGATATAGTGGAACTGATGGAAAATAATAGTTATTTTAGTAAGATCAATTTACAGACTTGTCTCAGTGTCAATGCCCAGTCAATGATAAGAATTTTTCCTCTTTCTGGCAAGGGTGGAGGGAAAACCCTCACAAAGGGAAATTTGTGCCCTACTTTTAGGTAGGTAGATAACTCTTCCTGCATCTGTTGATTCTCAGTTGCCTTCAGCTCTAAATAATCTTTATGCCAAAATGGCGTATGTTAGGGTGACATATTCTCATCCCCTGCAATGACTTTTTACAACTGTATTAGATTTTGATGTGTGAAGATCAGCAAAAATTGAAGAAAGCACTTATTCACTCATTTATTAATTCCTTCAATGCACATTTATTGAATACTAACAGTATGCCAGGCACCTGGCCAGGAGCTCAAAATGGAGACATTCTTTGCTCTCAGAGGTGTTCAAGCTGGTAGGGGTCAGATATGGAAGTTAATTAAGTAAAATACAATGCCAAATGGCTGTCATATAAGTATGTGCATGATACAAAAGGAACACAATAGCATAAATTGTCTATTTCATCTGAGGAAAATACTGAAAACATGAATGTTGCAGTTATTTTCCAGGGCTTCTGACCAACTCTGTGTGCAATCAGAAATCAGAGTCACTCTGTGACTCAGAAGTGATTACTGTCAAACAGCAGACTTAGCTAGCAAATTTGTGTTTACTGGAAGCTATGTTCAATAAACAATCTGAAGGTATTACTTTAGTTGAAAACCTATGTCTTTAAAAGTTTTACCCATTGCTTATTTTCTTCAAAAGAAAAACCAATGAAACAATAGTAATTATAGCTATATCCAGTAATATATCACTGTAAATATTTATATTTTAATTGTATATCATACAATTCTATAAATATATATTTTCATTTATATATATATAATTTGGGGTCTTGGGCAAATTTAATGGAATCTCCAATCTCCTTCAGACTGTCTGTTGCACTAACATACACGAAATACCTGTGTCTGACTTACTTTTAACCTAGTCTGGGAGCCTTTTGATGAAATGCTTTGGATGGAATTTTATGTAATGACATCTGTTCACTCTGAGAAAATGCATTAGCTGGATTTGTTTAGTTATTTCTATGCCTCCAGTCAATCTTTTTCTTAGAAGTTATCCAATAGCTCACATGCAACTTCTCACCAGAGCTCAAACTTACGCAACAGGCTTTTCTCAACTAGCTAAACAGATCTGATATCCGTGGCTGCTGTCCTAACTGCTTGATGTCTTTCTACATACCTATTATAATCCAATGTAAAGTCTATTACAAATAAACTTTCCCCTTTCTTAAGCTATGAATCACAGGCAGGAACTCTGTGAATTAGTTGCCCTGAGCAACGCTGGAGTGTTGCATATTTCGAGGAAATCAGCATGACTCTTTGAAGTAAACAGAGGTAGCTTTCCATTCTTTTTTAGACTTTGTGCCAGTAGAAAAATCAAACCTCAGTATGACAGTAAAATAAATGTGCTGATCTCCAACCACTATCTAATTCAACTCTTGCTAGTACCAGAAGAAAGGTTCTTTTGTGTGGAAATTCTTTCTGTGATTTGGGGCAGTCTGCAGTGTATGGGGGCAACAGAAAAACACACAATCGAAGTGGTTGTGCAGGTGGCCCTGTTAGGACATGACAGCTGTGAGTGGCCATTTATTCTGAAAGTCAAGCTGCTCACTTCAGTTTGCAGAGAACGTAGCAATTATTTTAAATTACCTTTCAAAAATCTTATCTCAGACTTCATCTTTCTCTGTTTTAAAAGCTAAGTTCATGTTAGTTGGTACATTTTGTGAAAAGGATTTCCAGAATGTGTTTGTGTCTGGGGCCACTTTGGTTTCCCCTAGATCTTTCTGTCAGTTTGCTGTGTGATTGTGAGCATCTAACTCACCCTCCCACCCCAGTGGCCATTTTACAGAGGAGGAAACAGAGGGTCCAGGAATAGTGGCCTCAAGGCCCTCCAGCTGCTCAGACAGGATCCAAGGCTTCTAATTACAAATCCCACTTGAAGTGGGACTAAGTACTCCTTCTAGAGATTTTTGTTCAATCAGTTGTACACAGAAACGTCTTGCTACATTACAATAGTTCTAATTAGGGTCATTGGAACCTAAATGTGTATGTATTATGTGGCTTATACTTGGAACCACTGTTTCTTTTCTCTCAGTTCTCCACCCCTTGTGAGCCATGAGGATCTGTGAATCCCGCCTGCTTTCCACCCTTTTTTCAAAAGTCCTTCTATTCCTTCCATTCCCAGATTTTTAGCCTATTCATCTTCTGCCTCAACTATTGCCATGGCTACTGAATTACAGCTGCCTCTAGCTTCTCCCTCACCCAACCAGTTCCTCCCACACAGTGTCAGCAAAAAGTAGTTTGACCATGTTCCAAATTGAGAAATGGCTCCCTGAACCGAAAACTGGGGCTCACAGACCTTGAGGCATTTGAGAATGTCTTCTCAGGGCTCTGTGAATTTCCAGAAATGTTGAACAATGTTCGTGTCATCATTTTGATGAGAACATGTAAAAATATAAATATGGAATCATTCGTGTGGATAGACGATTTCAGCATTCACATTTGTTTTTTGCGTTGTCCCTCATAGAGCAAATTTTTAAAAAGCGAATTCAGTTTTTCTTAAATTTGTGTTTAGAGCTATAAGGACCTTGAGATAGAGTGAACTCATGGAGCAAGTTTTGGAGGGGCGGTTTGGACAGGACATGGGTATGCTCAGAATTGAGCCACATTTTACAGATTTCCGTGAAGACTGAACATAATCATGCCCAGTGGTAGGTGATTTTCAAAAATAGTTTCCAACGCCAAAAATCTCAAATCACTTGGATGTTAGTTCTATGTGCACTGCAAAATACAACATGGGTCTATTTATCCTATGAGTTGGTTCTTTGGTTTTCTGATGGTTCCGTAAGGCTGGGAGTTTGTCAAGAGCATTGCGGCTGCGGCTGTAGCACTCCAGAGCGTTATTAAATATTTCCCCATGCTGTTCCCCAATCCTTCCTCCCACTCTTGTTATCTGTTCTCAGAGTCTGGTGACTAAGGTTTCTGAATTATAAGGTACACTTTTCAGCTCAAGAGTCATCCTCCCCCATTTTTCTGGCTCCTTGTGGCTGTGTTTCAGCTCCGGATCACCAAGTCTCTTCTCTTGTATCCTTCTGGTTTTAAGATAGCTGACATTGGCATCATGTCTTCTCCGAAGCCCCTTAAATCTCAGCTGAAAGTAGAGGGTGGAAATAGGAGGATGGGAAGCATGTTCTGGATCTTTGAGGGGTTGTGTAGACTTGTTTATCTTTTCAGCTTGGGTACCCTTCTCATTTGTTACTTCTTGCTTTCTTGCCCCTCTATTTTGTTTGTGTTCCTATTCTTTCTCCTCCCTCCATCCCTCTCTCTGTCTGTCACTCTGTCTCTCTCCATCTCTTTCTGTCTCTGTCTCTCTGTCCTTCTGTGCCTCTGTCTCTCTTTGTCTCTCTCTCTCTGTATCTGTCTCTCTTTGTTTCTCTCTGTCTCTCTCTCTGTATCTGTCTCTCTGTCTCTCTCTGTCTCTGCCTCTGCCTCTGTCTCTCTCACTCCCGGGTCATGTCTGACAAATCACATAGATTACTTTTGACTCCCAGTTTCTATCCTACATAACAACACTTTTAAAAAGTAACAGCAATTATGAAACTCATGAAATATGTCAGGTGTTCTGCTGTTAACTTTTGCACTCTGTATTTCATGATACATTTAAGAAAACCAGCCCTGTCATTCAGGCAAAAGAGGGAATTTCCTGCCTCCTGTCAGTAGGTGAACTCCACTTCTCTCAGAAAGCTAATACCGTTTGTATTTCACACCCCAGGATTTCAGCCAGGAGAGAAAGATAAACTGTATTCATTCTACTTCATGTGCAAAATACTACCTGCCTTTGTCTCATGAAGCTTGTTGGCCTCACCTGGGCCAAGTGCCCACACTGGGACTAGTCATCTGGGACCAGAGACAGGAACATGTTTTATTAATGTAGTAACTCCCGTTTGGATCCAGGGATGGACAGGGAGAAGCAGGCAGAAAGGAATAGGTACCTGGAAGGTCATCTTAGGTATCCATTTCATATATATGACAGCATTTCATACTCTCAGCAACAGTTGAGGTCAACATTACTATTTCCACTTTACAAATAAGGAGAGACTCTTGGAGAAGTTAAACCACACAGATGATAAATGGTCAGATTAATTTCCAAATCAAAATATATCACACTTCCCACAATGACACGACACAATGTTTGGATGAAGGTAAACACTGGCTTGCTTTAGTAAAATGAAGGAATTCTTGACCAATTGTTATCTAATATTACACACTGGATGTCACTAAAAAGTCATCACTTCATTGTTACTTTCATAAATCCACATAATGTGATGTTAGAGCTACAAGGGACTTTGAGACATGATCTTCTCTATCCCCAAACCCAATCAGAATCTCAACTGCCTTCACTGTCTACATAAGCACCTTTACATCCTATACTGTAGCTCTCAGTTCTTGGACCACCTGAATTCTGATCCTTCCTCGTTCTCTCACTTCTTACTCTCATCTGCATACCCCAGATATCATATCACTCAAACTGGACATCCACTTTGAAAGACTGTTGTCAACACAGCAGCAAGAACCTTTTAAAACTGATGACAGATTATGACACTCCCACGCTCAAAACCCTTCAATGCTGCCCATTTCATGCAAAATAAAAATGCAAGCCCTGACAATCACATTCTCTGACTACACCTCTCTCTGTCTCAATCTGACCAACCATTTATCATCTGTGTGGTTTAACTTCTCCAAGAGTCTCTCCTTATTTGTAAAGTGGAAATAGTAATGTTGACCTCAGCTGTTGCTGAGAGTACCACATGCTGTCATCCTCATTCCAGCTTTCTCAGGTTGTCCTACTACCTGCCATTGTCTCGTTGAGATATCTGATCCCTTAATGCTCCCTCTCCAACTTCCGCCCCTGCTGTGATCTCCCCCGCTCCTCCCTTACCTCCCTATTCAGCCAAAAATGAATGCTGCTTTGTGTCAGTTGCTCTCTGTCCATTTCTTCCCCCTCTTGCTTCCTCGGGCTTCACATCATGTTCGTGCAGCAATCCCCCAACCTTGAACCAACTAAATTGTTTTTACTTTCTACCTATTATTACTCTCTGGAAAATAAACAAACAAACAAAAAACAAAACAAAACCAAAAACCTCACAAAAGCAGATTGTTACCACTAAGCGTTAACACTTGGGATCTCATTCTTCCATCCTTGCAGTGGTTAGTTCCAGACTTCACTGCTTTTTGCGGACTTCCTACCCCATAGAATTCTCCTCACTCTCAGCAGGGCTGTGCCTTCTACTTCAGGGGGAAAAGTGAAGCCTTTATATGACAGTTCTCTCACTTTCCAACATGAAAACCTATGATCTCCTTGCATCTTTAGTAAACCTTATACCTTGACCTTCTTTCCCTAGGGTCTGGGAGTCATCTCCCATCCTTTTCAGACAGCATAATCTATGAATTTTCTTCTTCCTCTTTGTAATCTTCCACTTCTTCCTATACAATAGCTCTTTTCTATTGAAATGTTTAAAATATGTACTTCTGCTCACCAAAAGAAAACCAAAAAACCTGCCTCCTTTTTGTAGGCTGTTTATCATCTCTCACCAGTAGAACATGAACTCCTCAAAGAAAAAGACGATCTTTCACCACTATAGTTCCTGGCTCTTCATAGAAGTAATTATTAATAAATATTTGATAAAATGAATGAATACACTAGTTCAAATGCTTTGTTTGATAGGTAAGGAAACTGAGGCCAGGTTGATGTGATGACCAACCGGGTTTTATTGGACATTTGTAAATTATAAGTGTTTTCCCAACATTTGATTGATTGATTGATTGATTAGAGAAACAGTCTCCCTCGGTCACCAGGCTGGAGTGCAGTAGCACAATCTTGGCTCAATGCAACCTCTGCCTCCCAGGTTCAAATGATTTTCCTGGCTTAGCCTCTCAAGTAGCTGGGGTTACAGGCACCTGCCACCACGCCTGGCTAATTTTTGTATGCTTTTATAGAGACAGGGTTTCGCCATGTTGGCCAGGCTAGTCTCAAACTACTAACCTCAGGTGATCTGCCCGCCTCGGCCTCCCAAAGTGCTGAGATCACCGCCGTGAGCCACCGTGCCCAGCCCCAATACTTGATTTAGTCAACTGATACAAGTATAGCTATACAAATATAACACAGATCATGATTTGCACTTTGTTTGGGGTGCTTTTGAGACACGCATTCTTGGAGTTACTAAAGAATAACGTTGCCAGTGGATATGGTGAGATGACTTTGGATTTAATAGAGGAAAGAAATTCCTCACAAGGAATGGCTCTTCGGGAAAGATTGTTGTCAACACAGCAGCAAGAGCCTTTTAAAATTGATTACAGATTACGACACTCCCATGCTCAAAACCCTTCAATGCTGCCCATTTCACGCAAAATAAAAATGCAAGCCCTGACAATCACATCCAGGACTCTCTAAGATCTGACCTTCCTTCTAAGCCCAATCTTTCCATTTCTTACGTACTCCCTAACTCACCAAGCTTGCTTCCCTCAGAGTGTCTACTTGTATTGTCTTTTCCTGGAAAGCTCATCCCCAGAGAACCATGCCACTCACTCCCTTTCTCTCCTTTGCTCAGACATCTCCTTCTCAGTCAATTTTAGGAAGCTCCATGTCAGTCACTGAAACTTAAAGAATAATGTATCTGCTTATAGAAAATAATCATTGTGCACACTTTCCTGTGGTGTTGGAGCAGGAATGGCAGCCACCAAGGTCCTAGGAAAATGTCAAGGCAGAAACTTTGGCTTAGAATGGCTCTACCTCCCCCATCTACTTCCTCATGCCCCCTTTCCTGGTCCCGGAAGCTGCCTGTGAAGAAGCTGGTGTGTGGATGCTTCCCTGGGTCAGGGTGAAGCCTCACGGGTCTGCCACATCTGAAAGTGCCTGTCCAGTCTGTTCTCATCCCCACCCTCCGTCATAACCTCCTTTGTCTCAGAGCAATTAAGTTCTTGAGTTGATAAATCTGACACTCCAGCCTGGGCAACATAGCAAGACCCCATCTCTACAAGAAAAAATTTTTTTTAATTAGCCAGACATGGTAGCATATACCTGTAGTCCCAGCTACTCAGGAGGCTGAGGCAGGAGGCTGGTTTGAGCCCAGGAGTTAGAGGTTACAGTGAGCTGTGATGATTCTACCGCACTCCAGCCTGAGTGACAGAGTGAGAACTAGTGTCTAAAAAATAAAATAAAATAAAATATAAATAATATATAAATAAATGTATCCATGCATCCAATACTGTAGTTAAAAAGTCTGCTGTGTTTATTCCTTTCACAGGCTGTTTGCATCTTAAAAGATGATGTTTTTATTAATTCAAACAGATGTGGAATTGGGAGATCATATAGGGAAGCCAGTTTTGACTAGGGAGAATCTTGCAGGACCCAGGCCTTCTTTGGGACACAATCCAATTCTGTGACAGAATGACATGGATGTCTTACTTTGAGAGTTTGTTAAACCCTGAGAAGTAGGGAACTGCTTCTTAAAAGTTCCATAAAAGGCAACTTGTTGCTATGTTGATATTTTAATAGCAATAGGTCCCCCAAATAATGTTATTCAATTTTACATTTCACATATATGCATATGGTTTTCCAAGTATCATTTTTTTGGGGAAAGTCATTCCCGTAGCATTTGAGCAGGGCCATATTATGCAGTTGTTTTTGGCTAAAATTCCTCATTAGTTTCAAAGTGTAGAGTTTGATGATCATGGCCTTCAGGTTGTGCTCTGTTTTTAAAGGAAATATTTAACCACAGAGCAGGACACCCTATCACAGGCACTTAATTTAATGTGGAAACCCAGCTGTTACTTTCTCTGGAACTTTTAGTAACGATTAAGGAAGGTGAAGTGGCAGAATTGGAACCCGAACTATGGTTCGTAACTCTGGGCTGAAACTGTTTTTGGAAGAAAGCTCTTGAGTTGGCTGAAAAGATAACTCACAAAATGGTGGACAACCCCAAAACCTAGAGCCAGAAAACATGGAACGCTTCAAACAAACAAAGCCGAGCCTCATCTTCAAGCTGTTGTTTGTTGGTGCTTGGCCAGAGGAAGAAATGTGGGACTCCTGGGAATCGTGCCCAGCGCAAGAGTTCAAAGCTCCCTTTTGGAACAGATTCTGAGCACCAGCAGATAAAAGGCCATCCTCATTTTAGAAAAGACTTGGGCCGCTTTACTCAGTGGCCTGATCTCGAAATATTCCACAATGTGCTGGTCTCCCTGTACCTACTGTCCACGTCTGTTTCCTTTAGTCATCAGCTTTCCTCAGGCTGTATTTTGGGTGGGCTTAAAAAATATGTAATAACTTTAGAAATTACATAGTAGTTAGAATGAAGATTTTATGTAGAAAGAGCAGTTTATATAAACTCCCAGCATGAAAGTTACCCCAAATGATAGGATTCTGACTTGGCGTATTTGCAGAAGTTCAGACTGGATTACTGGTTTTGAAATGAATCAAGTTGCGTGAGGGCAAAGTAAAATTTCTTCATCCAAATTGAACTTGGTATCTCCAGAGATTCCCCTGACTTTGCCTCCTTTCTTTAAATATAGACAAAATACAATAATAATCTACCACTCAGCATTTGGTTGTTGAAGTTTATGAGCAACATTAGAGTAATATGGGAGGGGATTCGAGTGATTCTTTGTGTATTAATGAGGATGAAGGAATATAATAAGACAACTGGAAGCTTTGTCCTTTAAATGGTATTGTGTAAGCTCCTGGGGGAATTACTGTGTTCGCCCAGGAAAATAGTAATTGTGTTCATTTTTGAACACATGGATCATTTTCTCAGTGGATCGTTTTCCCAGAGCCTAGCACAGTGCCAGGCAAGTTGTAAGTGCTAAGTGTCTATTGAAAGAATGAATACATGAAAGAATACTTTTTAGTATAATCTTTTAAGGACTATAAGAGAAAAAAATCCTTATGGTATTTTAAAACAGTATTGGAAGGGCTATATGTTTGGAAAGTTCAGATAAATCACTAATGGAGAAACTGTCCAGTAATCCGGTGAGCAGTTGGGTTGGGAGAACTGGTTGTGAGTTGGGAAGAGACAGAGAATGAGGTACACAATATAAGTTGAGTCACAGTTCATTGAGGTCAGGTAAGAAATGGGAACTGGAATAGATTGAGTGTGGTCACATGATGTCTACTGACTATTGGGAAAATACTGAAAGCTCCTAAATAGAGACAACTCAGAAAAGGTGAGTCTCATTTCTTGGACTTTCTTGGGCAAATATACATGGGAGTGAACGTTCGGGGTTAGTTCAACATATTTTTTAGTTTTAAGACCTTAGCTAAGGATTCCCCCAGAACTCCTGAAAAATAAGCTTGCACTGACTAGTATTCTGAGCCTGCACAGGTTTGAGCCTTGTATTCTTATTTGCTTTTTTTCTTTTCCCCCGTGCTTGTTAGAACTGGCAACATCAACTACTTGGGCTCTTGTAGCAGACCTTAGCCCAGGCAGCCTGGCATGGGCCGCCACCCAGCAAGTGCCCACAACCTGCCTAGATGTCCCATCTGCTAATAGATGGACCTGACAAGCAAGTTCAGGCCTGTGTACCTCAGGTATCATTCGTTGTTTACCATATTGTGACTGACTTGGGTCCATAGTCATCCACGTCTAGTGAACTGGTCGTTTCTGGGGTTCTCTATGTTTCAGATCTGAGGTCTATACTTGCATGAAGGATGTGGACCTTAAAATTAACCAAAACACAGGTTCAGTTGCTCGCTGCTTACAAACTCCAGTTAGCAAGAGCAAGGTCTGGTATAAAGAAAGCGACTTTTTATTCCGTAGTTAGCTTAGGGGAAGAAGCACTGGCTTCCTGCCTGAAAGGTCCTGCTTCACTTTTGGAGCAGAAAGTGGGTGCCTTTAAGGGGGAAGCCTGGCATGAATGGCATACAGAGGAGGAATCAAGCAGGTGGAGAGTCCACATGTCGGCGTCAGGCCCTATCTACCCGGTGGTCAAGCTGGTGACTTTTGGTGCCTTCCTGGGCAGGACTAGGTTGTAAATGTGGCTGAAAACTCTGGGCATACTTTGGGTTGTAGATGGGCTGGGTGTTTGTTTGTTTGTTTGTGACAATCTTGCTCTGTCACCCAGGCTGGAGTGCGGTGGTATGATCTTCGCCCACTGCCACCTCCATCTCCCGGGTTCAAGCAATTCTCCTGCCTCAGCCTCCCGAGTAGCTGGGATTACAGGAATGCACCACCATGCTTAGCTAATTTTTGTCTTTTTAGTAGAGACGGGCTTTCACCATGTTGGCCAGTTTGGTCTCAAGCTCTGCCTCAGGTGATCCACCCACCTCGGCCTCCCGAAGTGCTGGGATTACAGGTGTGAGCCACCGCGCCCGGCCAGGACTGTTGTTTCTTCAGGCAACCTCCTGGTGGGTGAGAGTTCCACTTTGGGACTTCGAAGCACATGGTTAGATAAACTCACCCTGAAGGGAGTATCTGGTGAAGGGGAGGTAAAAGGCTATAGATGCATTTCTAAAGAACTAAGTGGGAACTGGGATGAAAGAGGAAAAAGAAAGGAAGAGAGAGAGAGAAAAATAAACTATCTCTTAGAAAAATTGGATTATTCAGTCACAAAAAGTCATGCTTTGCCAGGGCCTACTTAATGTCTTGTTGGAAGAAATTATGAGGGGGACAGTGAGGTTGGGAGGGTCCACAGTAACCCTGAGGAGTCATTGAAAAGGGCAATTTTCTAAAGTATTTTCTATTGGCATCCTTGAGATTTGGGTCACTAGTTCCAAAGTCATTTCCACTTATTTTTGCATTTAACCAATATTAGAATTTCTATTTCTTTTCCTGTATATCATACTCTCCTTTATACAAAGGCATTTTACTCACTTTCAAAATCTTTTTGTCCTCTGTGAACATTCTCACTCTAATCAGAGTCCCTCGGGATGCACTGACTGCCTGCTCTGAGCTCAGGGCTGTGCTGGATACTGGAGAGACCATTCTGCCTATCAAGTCTTGACACTCCATCCCTTCAAAGAGAGTTATCATCTAACTAAGGAAACAGAACAAATACAGGAGAGCCCTGAGTCCTGCAGGAATGCAGAGGGGTATTCATGAGGGATGGGGTAGTCCAAGTTAGAGCACAGGCATGGTAGGATGAGAAGGTGTCAGAATGTATATGGTGCTGGGGGAGGATGGTCTAGGCAGTGTGTGTGTTGAGGGGGACATCAAGGGTTGACCTGTACTGGGTCACAGAGCCCAGGGAGTTGTTATAGCAATTCAGGCATACAGTGGTTAGGGCTTGGACGAGGATGCTGAAAAGGGAAATGGAGAATAAGCTGAGGTCACTGAAATATCTGAAAGGAAAATAAATAGAAAAGTCTATATGATGAATAGAAGAGCTGTTCGTTATTACTTCTTGTTTTTCTTCTTCCTAAAGTATGCTCTGACAATCCTGTATCATAATGTTTTCTGAATTTCTGAGTATTTTTGAGATAACATGCTTTTTGACTAGTGCTATAGTTACAGCATGATAGAGTAGAAGACAATGAGTGTAGGATAACTTAGAGCCATAGAAACCTACATTCCAACCTGGGCTCTTAGTGATGTGACCTTGGGCAAGCTAGTTCACTTTTTTGAGTAAATTTTTACCATCTGAAAATTGAAGATAAGAATTCTCCCTAAGATAGTTATGAGCAATGTGTGACAGGGAGCTCCTTCTCTTGTCTATCTTCAGAGAATTTATGAAAACCTAAAGAACTTTTGGGATGTGTAGCCCCAAGTTATAGGCCATAGGTCACCAAATACCAGCCACAGACCTTATAAGAGGCCTTTGCCTCTCAAGGTGCAAAACCAACATCCCACCACTTATATAATCTATGCGAACACATGTCCCAAGCCCCACTTTATACATTTAATTTTTAGCATTTGCAACTTAAAAAAAGTAAAAACACAAATCTAGGAACAAAAATAATCCTTGGTTTCCAGTTCCCAGTGGCTCTTCTTTTCATTAGGTATCGATTTGAGCTTCCTATCAACAATGTCTCTCTATTTGCTGCAATTATCTTATAAATGAATTCATCTTTTCATGAGTGAGTTTTATTTTTTCTTACAAAAACAGAAAACTTCTGCAATAACAAGGTTTAGCATTTAGCTTTTCACATTGAGGAAATACATCAAATAACAATAAAGTACAAGAAACACTGCATTTGAATTATTTTTTAGCTTTCTAATTGTCATTATTTTAATTATCAGCCAGGTTTTCTGTCTAACTCTTACTCAGCCACAGCCTAGGTAGGGAATGCACACTGTTGAAAGTGTACTTGGGATGGGAGAAGAGGTCTTTTTTTGTATTAATCAAGAGTGAATTCTCTTTGGTAAGAAAAATGCAAACTCCACAAGATTTAGAGAGACACGAGCCAGGAGAGATCTTGATGTGGAAAACTGAGGGTCTAGAGTAGAAGGAAGGAAGACTTCCAAGTTTCATGTGAAATCTAATGGTTTTGTTTATCTAAGTTGTACAATAACAGGATTTTGTCATTGTTGTTTTTGAAATGGAGTCTCGCTCTGTAACCCAGGCTGGAGTGCAGTGGCGCGATCTCAGCTCACTGCTACCCCCGCCTCCTGGGTTCAAGCAATTCTCCTGCCTTAGCCTCCTGAGTAGCTGGGACTACAGGCACATGCCACCACACCCAGCTAAAGTTTGTATTTTTAGTAGAGATGGTGTGTGCTAGGGCTGAAAATTCAAAGGCTGTTCTCAAAGAACGTGAATGCTTGTGTAAGTAGAAAAAAGTCCTCTTATTTTCAAAGCTGAGAGTTTTGTGCAGACTGTCTTGGGCTTGCAGGGTGGTGTGCACAGAATACTGCTTAATGTAGAAAAACAGCCTTTTTGTGGGAAGATACCTAATAGGTCTTTAGGTTCAATGAATACATTTTAGTGCCAGTCTGAATGAGAAAGAGAGAGAGAGGTTGACCTCCCAGTGGATAAGAGAAGGAAAATGTCCAGATATGGAGAAGAGTGGAAGTGGGTGAAGAAGACCCTTCTCTGAGGAGAAAGATGACCAGTGAGAATTTCTTTGCTATAGATGATGGGAATTCAAAGTAAAGTGGTGCTCAATATTCTAAGTTATCTTCAGCTTTTCTATGTTTTGCGATTATCCATTATGGTCCCACATTTTTAAAGTCCTAAAACTTCAATGAAATACCTTAAAAATAACAACTTTCTTTGGAGAATAAAGGGGAAAATACAAGATAAATAATAAAAAACATTTTAATGGGCAAAAATGATGACTGAGTGTCCAACAGTCTAACATGCTCTTTTTCATTACTTTCACCTTTCATTTTCTGTGGGCCATTTTTCAATTCTGTAAGGTAGAAAACAGTAGCAATGCAAATGCTTCTTGTTTAAAAAAATGCAAATTGTATGGAGATGTAGTTGATTACTGCCATGTAAATACTGACTACTTTTGCTTTGGCTGTAAATTTTTTTTAGCATATATGTGTGTATTTCTAAAAATTCTCATTTGTAGCAGTGGTAACATCTTACTAGTTCCCTCATTAATAAGTTAAA
>NW_012119932.1:8652204-8656892 GCF_000951035.1 Colobus angolensis palliatus | reverse complement strand
TTTCACCATGTTGGCCAGGCTGATCTTGATCTCCTGACCTCAAGTGAACCACAAGCCTCGGCCTCCCAAAGTGCTGGGATTACAGGTATTAGCCACCATGCCCAGCCCTATTCTCTTTCTTTTGCTTATAAAATTTCTGCTCTTAACGTCACTCTTTGTGTGTCCACATCCTTGATCTTCATGGCCATGAGACAGCAAACCTTGGGTGTCACCCCAGACAATGAGGCTGCTTCAGTAGGGGCCAGATTTTGAGAAAATCTGTGCAAACTGTGAACATCAGAGAAAAGTAAATAAGCAGCAATTGAGAATACATCAGGTATTAGAGCCCATTGGAAAAAATTGGTTCTAATGCCTGATACATTCTCAGTATATCTCAATATATTCACAAAACAACTGCCCTTCATGGAGATTCTGTAGAATTCTTAGGACTGTGTGCTAGAGTTTTCACAAAGGAAGGGCATTTTAAGACATTCTCTTTCAATATTAAAGAGTAATTTCAGTAAGGTGAGAAATCTCAATTCTAACAAATACACAGTAAACACATAATTACAACAGTGTGGTAATTGTCAGATTGGAGACGTTTGCAGGTTTCATGAAATCACAACAAGGACCCCTAAATTTTTTGACTATATCACCCACATTTTTTAAAATTTCCCTTCATATTCAAAAGTTAAATCAAGTTTTCAGAACTAAAATAAGAAATATCTATATTTCTCTACATCTAATCTATCTTATCTGTCTCATCCATCTTTCTTTTCTTCCCTTCCTGTCTAAGCGCTTAAAGTAGTAATATTATTAGACAGCAATAAATAGGAAGAAAGGAAAAGAAAGAATAGTAAAAATAAACTATTACTTTCAGTCCTAGTTCAACATTGTCAGAGTAACTGAGAATCCCTTACTTACCTAATATGAACAGATTTTTTTTTCAAATTTACAAAGTTGTTTATTTTTCTTGGCAATTTAAAAATACAGAACAATTTAAAATGAATACACATTAAGTTAGTGTTTTATCCCTACTGTACAATTGTTGTTATATAAGGAACTGCTCCATTCGGTTAAAACCTAATGAATACCATCAACTTTTCCTGGCTTTCCTGATTAGATTTAGTACATAAACATAATTTTGTTAACCTTTTGAATATGCTTAGAAAAATTACAATATCATAGTTCACATTAAAGCCCTTAAAAAATCTCATGTCACAAGTTGTTCACAAGAGGAAATAATGACAGCATTCTTCTTAGGAAGACCCTCTTGGTAGAGAGTGTCAATACTAACCAGGTTACGTAAACAGAAAAAACAACCACAATTTTTAGTACCAGAACCATTGCCAACTTGCATGAAGTCCATCTGTCACATTTTAAAATGGTTTGAATTTGAACATAGATGCCATGGCACAGAATTTCAAATTTGATGATTAAAATCAGGTAAATAATGATAGTTAAGAATTATATCCTGAAAATAGAGGGGCCTAATATAAGGCTTCATTTAAGGTGTGACTGTATCAGAGTATTTTAAAACATATACACCATACCTTCATTTTATTTATCAGATTCAATTTTTCCTTTAGTAGACACTTAAACCATTAATGCTGCTATTCAAATCTGTATTTTGAAATTACTGAATTACTCTTAAAAATCAATCTTATTTTGTATGTTTCACTTTTGCACTTTAGGGTAAAAACTGTCCCCTTTTCACCACTGTTAATATTCAGAATAAGTTTTCCTCCCCAAATCAACCATTTAATATATTCTAAAAGAGAAAAATGATCACCATTATGTAGACTTTAAAAGTGAATGTAGATTCAAACATGATTTGAAAACTAGAGTTCTAAAAATGTTTTGCATAAAAGCCATATCCCACTGGAACGAATGTGAAGCCGTAACTTCACTACTTTGAACAAATAACACCCATTTAGTGTATAAGAAAAATTAGTTTTATAGTTATACTTTATAACTCTTAAAAGTCTCAGAACATAGCCAAATGAGGAGCTTTGAGTGCCAGCAAAGCCATTTTGTCACTCCATGACATCAACATTAAACATTACATTCCATCCCTCTACTTGTGAAACTTTCACATTTTCTTTTCTCGTATTTCTTTTAAATACATTTTCCTCTCTGTTCATTTATATTCAACATGAGCAAAAGTGCATTCAAGTCCCTGATCTGGTCATTTTTTTTTAAATAGAGTAACAGTATTTTTTCCTATGTCAGAGGAAGAAAAGATGCCCCTTCCCTCCAAATAAAACGTGCATGAAATGACACTTTAGAAAAGGGAGACATGACACTTGTGTTCTCCAAGGAGCTTGAACTCTCCTTGTGGGGGCAGTGCTTAAGAAGTAGGGGTTGGTGAATTACTCTGCAAAGGAAGACCTCACACCGTTTCTCAGACTCTGCAGGGCTATCTCCTTTTCTTTGTGCGAGCCCGCTCAGTACTCATGGGGAAATACCATCCCAGTTGGCTTTACCTTAGGAGCAAATTTATGGAGTCCCTGCTAGAGGGATCCTAGCTACAAATACCAAAATTAGAGGTGGCTTTGTGATTAGGTAAAAATAGCAAGAAGTGTGAAGTCAGACAGACCTGTCTTTTCTTCCTACTCTCATGCCTTACTGACTGTTCAAATTTGCACTAGATGTCTTAACTTTCCAAGAGATTCCTCATATGTGAAATGCTGAGATAAAAATGCTAACCTTGAAGGTTTGTTGATAAATAGACGTAGATAAGACAATACAAAGAACTTGGCATAGAGTGAGTGTTCAGCATCATTTCCACTTCCCTATTTGGTCAACTCGAGAGAATGAACAAGATCTGAAACTCTACAAAGGAATTTTAGGGAAAGGAAAAATGAGATTTCCAAACAATAATTTTTTTTACGAGACATAACATAGAGAAAAGATTTGGGGGTTGGGTTTTCCTGTCTCTCTGAAATTAGGTTTGCATCCAGGAACAAATATATAGTTCTCAGTGGCAGTGGATTTGGTTTCTTTTCTAACCTTCTTTGCCCCCATTGTAGTAACAAAAGCATCTTGATTGATCAATACATAGTCTGCCCTCCATTAGTTATCAACCAGCTCACTGGGAAGGGGTTTAGGCTGCTAGAATTCTAACCTTTGAGCATCTACATAAAAGAGTCACGAATGAAGGGGGAGGCAAATGCTGTCTTTTGCACTCATTATTCAATACCAAGATTTTCTGATTTTTTGTGGGCAGGTAATCTCAGCCTCAAGACTCTGTCACCCCCACACCTAATCATCTATTTGACTTCTACCCACAGAATTGCCTTTAGCTGGGAATAATGCCTCCTCTTAATCAGCATAGATGACTCAGCTATGAGATTTTTGTTTTTTTGTCTCTGATTATTTTCCTGTAGTTTTGACTTACGTAGTATAATGCCATGACCCTGGTAACATTCCTTTTCTCATCATAATACCATCTACAAACGCACTGCTATTTCAGAAAGTGACATCTTAAAGCCAAGGCTAGGTAAAAAAAAAATTCCAGAATAACATAACATAAGGCGGCTTTTTTTTTTTTTTTTTTTTTTTTTTTAGACAAGGTCTCACTCTGTCACCCAAGCTGGAGTACAGTGGCATGACCATGGCTCATTGCAACTTCAGTCTCCCAGGGTTCAAGCAAACCTCCCACCTCAGCCCCCGATGTAGATAGGAGGCTGGGACCACAGGTGCATGCCACCATGCCCAACTACTTTTTGTATTTTTTTGTGGAGGCGAGGTTTTGCCGTGTTGCTCAATCTGGTCTTGAACTCCCGGGCTCAAGTGATCTACCCACCATGGCCTCCCAAAGTGTGGGAATTACAAGCATGGGCCATTAAATCCGTCAGAGAAGGTCATATCTTAAAGGGATATTCAGGCATGGCCAAGAGCACTTGGTATATTGGCTCAATTCACCCTTCAACATCAACACTCCTTGTGAAATCTTTCTACTTCTACTCTGAAGGAGTAGAGGAGACTGAAAAGACTGACACTGTGGGGGCTCCTGTTTGTGGAAGGAAAATGTCGTTTTCTAGCCTGCTCTCACAGCACTACATTTATCAACATCATTTTTACAAAGCTATTTTGTAATACAGGGTTTTTAAAGCCAGGGTTATCTACCAAGTGATGAAGTTTATCAGAATATGCCAAACACTGTGTTAACCCTATATAGACCTTTGAACACTTATCCATATAGTAATCTGTATGTGAAATATCCTCAGGATTTTAGACTGGAAACTAAAGCTCAGAGAGATCAATTGACTTATCCAAATTCACACAGTTAAAAAGTCCTAAGTGCATCAAATTACTTTTATTTTGCTTAAGCTTGTAAGGAATAAGATGTGATAATGCATCTTGATAATGAAACATTCACTGTGCTATTTTCCTTATTGTCTTTCATTCAGTAGAAAGATGTTTTATGAGTATTTTATTCCAGTTTTCTCTTTAATAGCTAAAAATCAAGAATACCTTAAATTGAAAAATAAGCAATCTGAGAAGGTCAAAAGGAGGTAATTCAACCTAAGAATTCAATATGAAAAAAAATGAGCAAACTTAGGAAATTGTTACATGCAGTGTATATTAATTTGGCCTTGTGGCTCTTCATTGTGCTCTTACCTCTAGGTACCTCCTCTTCTCTATCACATCCAATTGACAACAGATCTTTTTTTTCTTTTAGTTTCTTGCTATATTCAGTCTGG
>NW_012119932.1:8647995-8652139 GCF_000951035.1 Colobus angolensis palliatus | reverse complement strand
TCACTGCAAGCTCCGCCTCCCAGGTTCCCGCCATTCTCCTGCCTCAGCCTCCCGAGTAGCTGGGATTACAGGCACCTGCCACCTCGCCCGGCTAATTTTTTTGTATTTTTAGTAGAGACGGGGTTTCACCATGTTAGCCGGGACGGTCTGGATCTCCTGACCTCGTGATCCACCTGCCTCGGCCTCCCAAAGTACTGGGATTATAGGCATGAGCCACCGTGCCCGGCCAATGAAATCAGATTCTTAAAGGTGATTTTGCATATCTCTGTTCTGCTACGAGTTAGTCTCACAGGTTAACTCTTAGAGGGAGACCTTCCTTACTTCCAAATTCTTAGTAGCATCACAGAGTCAGTCAACAGGAAGGATTGTTCACTTTACCAAAAACCTCTCAATTCCAGTAAAGGATCCCAGTAATTTCCTTTATATGACTCTTGAGCAGACTTAAGACACTCAAAACCATAATGGAAGTCTTAGGAGGCATATACCATGAGTTAGCCTGACTGTAAGCAATTCATATAGAATTAAGAATGAGTTGTTATTTCTGTCCCTGGTTTTGATCATACATATCTGGACTATCTGAGCCAGTTAGACTAGTTTGAGGTTTGCTTCCTGTGGTAAGAACTGTTCTGTCTTGCCTGAATATTAGGCAGCTTACACCAGACACAGAGGCTAAGTGAGGCTATGACTAAAGCATCATTTCTATTTCGTAGTCTTGGTCCTGGGCCAATACCCCCTGTCCGCAAATGAGAGAGATGTTCCAGACTACACACACTGCAAAACAAAGTTAACTGGAATAGATTCTTTGATGTGGCATTTGAATAAACACCTGAATTGAATTACTGATAGACCAGTACTGAATGCCGTTCCAGCCCATTCTCCAATAAGTGGATCTATCCCAGGCACAGGTCACTTGCAAAGCTTGAACACCACAGAGTGGACTTAGGACCAAGCAGCAAGCACCTTTTGCTTTGAGGAACATTTACCATGTTTTCTATAACCATAAAATACCCAAATATGGAAGGTACAAACTCGAAATCTTATGTTTTAAACTCTCTGAAATAGTGATATGACTTGATTTTCTGTTCTATTCGTTCTTCTATTAAAAAGTCAGTGATTTGTTGTCACAGAAATGTAAAGCATGAAAGAGTTTGTTGTAGAAAGAAGGAAGAAAAAGGAAGGTAAACAAGATTTCTGTGAGCATTGGTCTTTCACAAACAAGGTGCATCGACGCCCAAAGAAAAGCAGTCCACTGACTGCTTCTATGCATTGTAGGAAGACCAGAAAAGTCACACTGATCTTGTATTAAAAGGTGACAGTCCTGTGTTCGTGGCCTGCTGGTGAAAATTTTAAATCATTGAGATGCTACAGGAAACATATTTCTCAAGCTATTAAACCCTGGAGGGAGGTAAAGATTGCAGAAAACCACATAATTGAGATGAACCTGGTATTCCCTTTTGCAAAACAAGGATACTGTCCTCAATCTGTCTTGCAGGAATATTAAGAGCTCTTCTTTCACAAAATATTTTGAGTTTTTCTGAGAGAGAAGCTCTGAAAATATTGAGACTGTTTTTTCTAACATAGCAGCAAAATACTCTTTTTTTAGTAAACTATATTTGCACATGTGAACATTCTCAGATTTTAAGGTCTTACTCTAAATCTTACTCTCTTTAAGTGAATTTTTATGCTTATGGTATTTTGTGAAAAATCAAGAGCAGCAAAACTGAATTACAAATATAATTGCTGTTTTACTACAGCTAAGAATGAAAACAGACAGTAATTATGTCCTCTACAGATTGTCCCCTGAGTGCATGGGTCATCCATGTTTCTTATGGATGATCAGTTTCTTAGAGGTACGGAAGAACCACACCTTGCTACATCCTTGAAAAATGGATTTTTGCTATAATAAGTGAACTTTCAGGATGTGGAGCAAATATGAACACACTCAGTTGCATAATCTATTATTTCCTAAGCAGGATTTCCATTTGGAAATGCCCAGGATCCTTTAGAGAAGAGAAGGTCTAAACAGGATCTTAACTGTCATTGAAGCTTCAGAGATTGGAAGATTAATCATGGCTTTTTTTTTTTTTTTTTTGGCGGGGGGCAACTACATTTTTTTTACTTACATCTCTGAGTACTGATATACAGTCAATAGAAATAGTTCCTTTGCCAGATATGAAGTCCTTGTTGTATTTTTCTTGGTATTATTTGTTAAAACTTGCAGGTACTACTGTGATAAATCATTATAATAATTATGAATCTATTATAATTTTAATATAGCTGCCATTTGTTGAGGTCTTGACAGTGCAATGAATAAGATTTTACACAAGTTATCTCCTTTAATTCTCATAATAACCTGTGAAGCAAGTACTATCCCCATTTTACAGTGAGAAACAGAGGCTTAGAGAAGGGAAATAACTTGGCCAGGACAAACCTCCAGAAACCAGCAGAGTTGGAGAGTATTTATACAAATAATTAAGTGTTACGGATTTCTTTTTTTCTAATTTTCAGTGATCCTACATAAAAGAATAGAGTAAAATGTTTGTTAGTTTTCTGTATATATTATTGTCTTTCTGGTCAGTTACTACAAATCAAGTTAAAAATGTTAATAATTTCTATTACCCTGCTTCATTGATACAGAGTTCTAATTAACCCACTGATATATTGATTAATTCATTCCTTTAACAATTGTTTCATATGTGAGTCCTCTGATTTTATTCATCCTTCAAGCCCCTGCTCAAATTTACCTCCTACATAAAGCCTTCCTCAGTTTATGTTTGTCTGTTTTACTTTACAGCCACTTAGTTATTTCTTTATTTCCAAAATGTGTGATGTGTACCACTAGGGATACACAAGATAGTTCTAAGTGATACACAGGCAAACATTTCTAAATGTTTCAGTATTATGTTGTTAACTAGAGAAAAAAAACCTAACTAGCACATAAAATCTGTGATTTCACAAATGCTATTTTTATAACAAAGCTAAATTTATTTGTATAATAAAATATTAAATAAGTGATAGTAGAGTTGAGAAGATGGTATATGTCTTCTGAAGTTCAGGAGATGGGGAATCCCATATGCTTTGGCTCATTATTGTTCTATAATAGTGTTTAATTGTTACTGTGTGTACGTTTCATTTGCAAACAAGATGATTATCATCAACACGTACTGAATACTGACCATGTGACTACTTCTATACTACTCATATGACTACATCATCTCAATTCCTTTTTATAACAGCTCTGTAAAGTAGGTACCATTGTAAATCCATTTCATAGAAGAGGAAACTAAGGCTTAGGAAGAGGTTAAGGAACCTGCCCAAACATAGTAAACCGTAGAGCCAGGATTAAAATCCAGGTTTATTTAATTCCTGACCCCATCTTCTGTCTACCTATGCTACCTCCTCAAGTAAGCATATTCCCCAAGGAGACATGGGGTCAGCAGATATTGTGGTATCTGAAATTATTGCTGGAGTACCTTTTCTTGTCAATGAAAGTTTGACAAGTTAGAGCTTCTCAGAAGCAGGGATACATTTTTAGAAAATAAGGATTTTTCTCTTTTAGAAGAACATTAAGTATCGAGAACTGAAATAACACTGTGGTCTTTTCAGTAACCAGTAGATTATGTGAAGCTCTAAGATAATCATTCTTTGCATCTTCATTTATTCTTTAGAGATACTACTGATTGGGCAAAGAAAAATCTTTCAACACCTTCTTTGCTCCAACATACATACATACATACATATACTCACACATGCATACATAGGGCACATATGCATACCCACACACAAACACACATTCACATTGCAGAGATACACACAAACACACATACACACAAATAGACACACACAGTCTCTTTTTTAGCTATCAAGCCAAGTTCAGTTTCAGGAAACTTGATTTGAGGAGCATAACTGATTTGATAGATAAGACAGTCTTTGGGGTGTCATTCTGGGGGAGCATTTGCTGATTTTGTACAATGCATTCACTCTGCCTACTTTTCTATTACATTGTTTGAACTAAGGCTATCAAATTTTTTCTCTTTGCACTAGGCAAAATGATAAGAACATCAACCTATTAAAGTCTGAGTTGATTTAAAAAACAAAATTATAGGCTGAGCGCAGTGGCTCAAGCCTGTAATCCCAGCACTTC
>NW_012119932.1:8645366-8647710 GCF_000951035.1 Colobus angolensis palliatus | reverse complement strand
TTAAATTTTTATTTTATTATTATTATTATTATTATACTTTAAGTTCTAGGGTACATGTGCATAACGTGCAGGTTTGTTACATATGTATACTTGTTTAATAGAGAAAAATCTCCTTTCTTGTTTGCTGGTGAACTCTAGAGAGTGGTTTAGATTTTTGGTACATGACATTCTCAAGTATTAAAGTAGGTTTATTATAGTGATTGTGGGAAGTAAACTCCATCCTATTTTTTTCAAGTCATTACTTTTCTCAATTTCAACCTGAAACTGAAATGCTGAATTCCCCTTGGGTAGGTAGTGAATGACATTAATTCCTTCAGTCCTGACCCAGGTTTCCTGTCAATATTGGAGTGAAGCACTTTAGACTCCATCTATTTGAATGCTTAGTCCCCAAGTTTGCAGAACTTCCCCAAGGCAGAATGAGTTATAAGCTGCTTTTATGTACTTCCCAATGCTGGGCCCTTACTAATGAATCAATGAATGTTGCTGAAATGAAATTCTTTTAATATCAGGGACAAGAAAAGCTTGAGGAGGAGGGTGACAATAGATTCCATCAAGTCAACTACTTTCTATATGCTCGTTATAGATGCTAAGAAACTAGATGGAGCTCCCTAAGGACAGGGACAAATGAGGCTAGCAGACTGCATAACATATTGTAGATAAGAAATATTATATTGAGGGTACTCAGGAGTGCCATAAAAAGCACATTGTCACCAATGTATCAGATTTTAATATTTCCATAATTATTAAAATGAGATGGTAAAAAAAGAAAAAGCATAACCACTAGAAGTTACCATAAATTAATAATATTCTCAGGGAAACAGTTGCTTTCATAATGACCTTTGATATTTGGTTTCAAAAAGGAACCAAACAGTTGAAATACTTCCACACGTTCTAGAAAATGAGATGGTCATACAGGGTTTTGAGGATGACTATAAACAATGGTTTGCATTTTCTTCTCCATTGCCCAAAATAATGTTAATCCTCTCTGGTGCTCATGACAGGGAAAATAAATGACTTTTGTCTTTCCCTTTGTCAGAAACACACTAAATCATTCAGGATTGTTTGAAGTAACTTCATCTATTTTTGGTCCTGTTTTTATGGGCACAGAATGTCTCCTCGGGACCTGGAGAACATTTTCTGTTCAAAAGCCATATTACAATATGTTAATTTGTGATGGACCTTAGTATGCACATCACATGGTCTTGAGGGACTGAAATCACTTCCGGAAAGTGATGTCCTCTTCTTGACTTGGGCATTCAGCCACAAACTAGGGGTTCTCTCTTTCCTGAACATTCTACAGCACACCGACACCATGTGTCAAAACTATTTTTTATGAAAAATGAGCGAGCACTATATATTCTGTACCGGGCAAATGACAATAACCTTGAGTCCCACCACCATCAATAATCTCTTCCCACCCAGTGTCATTTTTAATATGTTCTCCATGAAACTAGTTCCATCGTCTGTCACACTGCCCTCTGCTGGCCCAGACTGTATTTGCTGACACAGAACCTTGAAAACAAAATGTTAGGAAGGGAATCCTCAGAATCCTCTGGACTTGACCATTGATTGCAACTCTTCCAATACAACCCACAAGTCTATCAATTTTAAAATGCCATTTATTCAACACATATGGAGCCCTGACTCGTGGCCGGGCAATGTAGGCACTGAGAATATAACAATGAACAAATTGCATACCCTGTGCTAAAGAAGTTTCCAGCCTAGCAGACAGGATGGTCTCGTAAACAAGTAGTTATAGTAAGAGGTGAAAATGCCCACATCTGGGTAATGCAGTGTTGATTTTCTTCCTAACTCTGACTATAGATCTTACTCATTTTGTTGGTGTAAGAAAAAGGCCATATCCTGGTCTTGATGCACTTGACCACAAATTTGGCATCATAAGATTTATGTCAATTCACATTTCCTTTAGGTGTAGTTCTATTTCATTATTTGAAAGTTCCATGCTAACTGATGCCTGTCTAACAAATTGGATATGGATAAAATATGGTGATTGGTTGGCTGCCATTTTTCAGCCCACAGTTATAGAGATATTTTACATCATTAAGGGAGGTCTAGAACAGCCACCCAAAGTTCTAATACATTTGTTAGTCTGCTGCTTTGGACCAATATTTCTTTCTTGAGAAAATCACATCGGCGATATAATTTGGTTGGTTACAGCTCAGAGAATAGCAAATGAATCATTTGTGATTATGTTAAAAGTATGGCCGAAATTTTATTCCAACTATTTTTTTTAATTATACTTTAAGTTCTGGGGTACATGTGCACAACGTGCAGGTTTGTTACATATGTATACATGTGCCATGTTGGTGTGCTGCACCCATCA
>NW_012119932.1:8642478-8644561 GCF_000951035.1 Colobus angolensis palliatus | reverse complement strand
TTTAAGTTCTAGGGTACATGTGTATAACGTGCAGGTTTGTTACATATGTATACTTGTGCCATGTTGGTGTGCTGCACCCATCAACCCATCAATTCATCATTTATATCAGGTATAACTCCCAATGCAATCCCTCCCCTCTCCCCCCTCCCCATGATAGGCCCCGGTGAAAAACTCAATAACTTCCAGCTTAATGAAAGAAGATATCAATGTGCCTTCTTAACACTCTTAACTAGTTCTCTGAGTTCTAAAACATTCTGTTTTGTCCCTTATGACATCCATTTATCATCTCCCTTACTATAGAAAATAAATGTTCAGTTTGTGTGCTGCAGAATTATCCCAGATCTCTAATAGCAGATGAAGTTAAATGGCTCTTAATTTATTTAAACTGGAAAATGTCCATCTAAAAACAGACTTCAATCATGGGACCAATGAGGAACGTATCCGAAGATTCCTCCGTCAGAAATAGCCAGCATAACACGGGAAATGGGAGCCTTTTTTGGACACCTAGTGAGGGCTCAAGGGCAGGTACTTTGACATTCTCTGATAAGTGAAAATGACTTAGCATTTATCTGGATTAGGAGTTTGACAAAGGGGAGAGATGAAGCAATGTGGCCTGAAATTATCTACAGGATAGGAATGAAGACCAGCTTTTTTTTTTCTTTGAGTGCTTTTCAAATGTTTCTCTTTCTATGTTTTTAATAAAATAAATAGGTTCCAACACTTGGGCTTGTTTATATTACTATGGCCCCATCATCAATCTACTCATATTTTAATGTCTCTTTTATTATATGCAGGTTTATTCTTAATCACCAGCATTGCTTTCTATCACTGTGAATCTTAAAATTTTGTCTTAGATCTTCTAACTTTCTTACAAAAAGATAGTAAGGGAAATTCTTAATGTTTTTCATCCAGTTGAATACTCACCAAGTGGCATGTCACTGAGGTTGAATGTAAGGCAGGAGCTGAGGTAGATGGGCTGTTCAGACTCAAATCCTAGCTTTGTCACTTGCTAAAAAGCTCTGACCTTGGGCAGCAAGTTTTGGGCCTCAGTTTTTATAAACTTCATGGAAATGTTAAAACCCTCGTAGAACTGTTAAGAGGAGTGGATGTAAAGCCTTAGTGCAATATTCATTGTTTTTTTTTTTTGAGACAGAGTCTCGCTCTGTCACCAGCTGGAGTGCAGTGGTGCAATCTCTGCTCTCTGCAGCCTCTGCCTCCTGGGTTCAAGTGATTCTCCCATCCCAGCCTCCTGAGTAGCTGGGACCTCAGGCACATGCCACTACACCCAGCTAATTTTTGTATTTTCAGTAGAGACAGGGTTTCACCATGTTGGCCAGGATGGTCTTGATCTCTTGACCTTGTGATCTGCCTCCCTCAGCCTCCCAAAGGACTGGGATTACAGGCGTGAGCCACTGTGCCCGGCAATGGTTAGTTTTTATTGCTGTTTTTGCTTCCTCATCTCCACTAAGGATCTGACACTCTAGACTTAGCAGAAATGTCAAGAAGGTGTGATGGAGTAGGCTAAGTGGGGAGTGTTCTTTTGCAGCTTTTAGTACTTTGATGACTTGGGACCTCATTTTACCATAAAAGAAGGGGAATGTGTGTATGTGTGTGTTGCAGAGGGCGGTGGGGATAGGCAAGAGAGAAAGAGAAGTAATCTTGAAACTTCTCTTAGTTTCTATGACACAGCTTCTAAATATCCTTTGGTTTTTACATATACAGAACAGCATTGCAGTCCATGCTTTTTGGAGTCCATTTTGGTTGTCTCCATCTTTTCAAGGGCTTCTCTTTCTTTGTCCATCCCTCTTCAGTCTGCTCTTGCATCTCTTGTTTTCCTCATTGTCCCTAGATGATCACATCCATACCCACGACTTCAGTGCCCACACTTCTGCTCGCGGCACCCAAATCTTTATCTCTAGCCTCTCCAAGCTTGAAGATTGGTAGTCAGATAGCTCTTTGAGCATCGCCTTTGAATGTCCAATAGGCTATTCAAACTCAGCGTTTAAAAATCTGACCACAGGCCCGGCGTGGTGGCTTAAGCCTGTAATCCCAGCACTTTGGGAGGCCGAGACGGGCGGATCAC
>NW_012119932.1:8629031-8641718 GCF_000951035.1 Colobus angolensis palliatus | reverse complement strand
CCCACCTCGGCCTCCCAAAGTGCTTGGATTACAGGCGTGAGCCACTGCGCCCACCAGTTTGCTCTTTCATTAATGTAGGGAAGAAAGGAAAGCATGCTGTCTTCCATTCCTTCTCTCTTCTATCTGGACCATGTCCTGCTATAGCTCATTCCAGCGATTCACTGAACAGTCTCATAAGAAGAGCAAAAAGACTGCAGTATGGGGAATTAGGGGGGCAGAGAGAGAGAGAAGAGAGGGAGAGGAGAGGAAGAAAGAGAAGAGGGAGATCAAAAAGAGAGAGAGCAAGAGGAGAGGGGAGCAAGGGGGGGAGCACGAGAAGCGGGGGAACAAGAGGAGGTGGAGAGAAGAGGTGGGGAGAGAGGGGAGAGAGTGGAAGATGCAGGGAAAGGAAGAGAGAGAAGAGGAAGAGTAGAGGGAGAAAGAAATAGAGAGGAGACCAGGTGAGGAGGCTCACGCCTGTAATCCCAACACTTTGGGAGGCTGAGGTGGGCAGATCACTGGAGGTCAGGAGTTTGAGACCAGCCTGGCCAACATAGTGAAACCTCATCTCTACTAAACATGTAAAAATTAGCCAAGCATGGCAGCACACTCCTGTAGTCTCAGCCACTAGGGAGGCTGAGGCAGGAGAATCACTTGAACCCAGGAGGCAGAGGTTGCAGTGAGCCAAGATCCTGCCACACTGCACTCCAGCCTGGGCAACAGAGCAAGACTCCATCTCAAAAAATAAATAAATAAATAAAAACAGGAAAGAAATAGAGGGAAATTTATTTTCCTTGTATCACACAACCTGCAAAACTTCGTGAAACTTTATGATTCAATTATTTGACAAATGGAAGTCAAGCAGTTATGGAAATGCTGTGTTCTCTGTCCCTCCCTGACATTACGTCGCTCAGCAGTGTTCAGGGTAACCTCGTCGTGAATCAACCATGTCCCCTCTCTCTTGCAGCTTCATCTCTAGTAAGGAGAGACTGTTTTCCTGCCAACTTTCCCTTCCTCTGTTCGGATGCAACAGTGTTTTGACCTCCTTGGCTCTGTCCCTACTATCACCCCCAGCTTCATCTACCACATCTCTTGGATCTCTCTTTCTGAATATCTCCCTTCCTTTATCTTGTGCAGTAATGTTGGCCTCTTTGTACTTATTCAATTCAGGAGTTATAGTTACAACCATATCCACCAGTGACACCAACAGAAGACAGGGAAATACTGGGTAGAAGAGGGCAGTTCCCCAGCAATGGCCCTGCCCTGAAGCCTGGAGACCCACGTCCCTAAATGGGGACAGGCATTCCTGTTTTCACACCCAAAAAGTTGCCTTTTGGCCTGCCATACTCCCTATCTTGCACCCATATAAACCCCAAACCCCAGGCTCCAGAAGCAGAGGAGCAGACAAGATGAGATAAGTAGATTAATGGGTGAATGATGTGGCAGAGAAAGAAGGAGGAATGTCCAAACACTGAGAGGACTTCAGCTGGGGATGGTCACAGTGGAATCGGCTGCTGGATGGCAAGGCTTCAGGGGAAGATCATCTTCCCACTCCATCCCTCCTTCGCGCTCCCCATCCATTCCTCTGAGAGCCACCTCCACCACTTGATAAAACCCCACATCTATCCTTCAAGTCTGTGTGTGACCTGATTCTTCCGGGACACTGAACAAGAAGAGCTTGAGATACAAGAAGCTGTCACACTGGCCCTCTGCCCTTGCAGAAAGGCAGAGAGTCCACTGAGCTGGTTAACACTCAAGCCATCTGTGGATGGCAGGGCTAAAAGGGCACACTGTAACACATACCCACTTGGGCTCCTGCATCTGTCCATCTATGTGCGCCCCCTTCCCTCAGGGGTTTGAGCAGTGGCAGTGACTGAACAGACAAGCCACACCCCTGTCACATGTCAGGCGAGGTGTTCCAACAGAGTCCAGTATCTAAGCAGAAAAATAAAGCAAAAAAAGATGATAGAAGGCAGAGTCGTTCAGTTCTTGACTTCTCTCAGTGTTGAGAGTTGATTCTAAGTGTACAAGGATAATATCCAGGAGAACTTGGTAGGAGCCTATTGTAGTTATTCAGATGAATGATGGTTGCTAAGTCCAGGGTAGTAGGGATTCAGATGGCAAAAATGAGCAGATTCTAGGTATATGATGACGGTATGATGAAAATGATTTTGAGAAAGAGGAGTCAAGACAACTCTTGAATTGTTTGGCTTGAGCAACTGAAAAGGACTTTCTATTTACTGACTTAGGAAAGATTTCAGATGAGGTAAGTTTGAGAATATCAGCATCTTATTTTGGGGCATAATGACTTAGAGATGTCTCCTCTACATCCAAGTAGATATTTGGGTATTTTGATTTGGAGCATGAGCAAGAAGTCTGAGCTAGAGATGAAAATGTGGGGATCATTAGTACACAGATGGTATTTAAAGCCATGTGACTGAGTGAAAGGATCATGGGAGTGAATATAAATGGAAAAGGGAACGGGACCAAAGACAGCCCTGACATTAACTGGTCTGTACACAAGGGAGAATCGGCTAAGGAGCCTGAGGAGCCCCCAGCAGGGTACGAGGAAACCCAAGACAGTCTGGTACCTGGAAGGCAAGTGAAGTGATAATAAGATGCGGGCTAAGATACAAGAATAATTTCTGTAGAATGTGGGGAGAAGAGGCCTGCTTAAAATGGGTTTAAGAGAGAAGTGGGGAGAAACTAGAAACAATATAAACAGCTGTTTTAAGGAGTTTTGTAAGGGGATCAGAGAAGTGAGTAGGAAACAGGTCAGAGGAAGTGGGTTGGGAGGGAATTGTTGGTTTGTTTGTTGCCTTGTTAGTTTTGAGATGAAAATATGTCTGTGTGTTGCTGGGAATGGTGCAGAAGGAGTGGTGTGGATGGATGAAATAGGAAAGAAATGGGAAAATTGCTGGATACATGTCTTTGAGCAGGTGAGAGGGTATAAGTTCTAATGCATAAGCACTGGCTTTATTAGTTCATCTGTTTTAACAGGATCAAGATTTATCTGTTTATCTGTTTTCCTGAACTAGCACAATACTTTCTCCATGATGGATGTTCAATGAGTGTATATTTAATGCTTTGCTCTTTCTTTCTTTTTTTTTTTTTTTTTTTGAGACGGAGTCTCGCTCTGTCGCCCAGGCTGGAGCGCAGTGGTGCAATCTTGGCTCACTGCAAGCTCTGCCTCCCGGGTTCACGCCATTCTCCTGCCTCAGTCTCCCAAGTAGCTAGGACTACAGGCGCCCGCCACCATGCCTGGCTAATTTTTTGTATTTTTAGTAGAGTCAGGGTTTCACCGTGTTAGCCAGGATGGTCTTGATCTCCTAACCTCCTGATCCGCCCACCTCGGCCTCCCAAAGTGCTTGGATTACAGGCGTGAGCCACTGCGCCCACCAGTTTGCTCTTTCATTAATGTAGGGAAGAAAGGAAAGCATGCTGTCTTCCATTCCTTCTCTCTTCTATCTGGACCATGTCCTGCTATAGCTCATTCCAGCGATTCACTGAACAGTCTCATAAGAAGAGCAAAAAGACTGCAGTATGGGGAATTAGGGGGGCAGAGAGAGAGAGAAGAGAGGGAGAGGAGAGGAAGAAAGAGAAGAGGGAGATCAAAAAGAGAGAGAGCAAGAGGAGAGGGGAGCAAGGGGGGGAGCACGAGAAGCGGGGGAACAAGAGGAGGTGGAGAGAAGAGGTGGGGAGAGAGGGGAGAGAGTGGAAGATGCAGGGAAAGGAAGAGAGAGAAGAGGAAGAGTAGAGGGAGAAAGAAATAGAGAGGAGACCAGGTGAGGAGGCTCACGCCTGTAATCCCAACACTTTGGGAGGCTGAGGTGGGCAGATCACTGGAGGTCAGGAGTTTGAGACCAGCCTGGCCAACATAGTGAAACCTCATCTCTACTAAACATGTAAAAATTAGCCAAGCATGGCAGCACACTCCTGTAGTCTCAGCCACTAGGGAGGCTGAGGCAGGAGAATCACTTGAACCCAGGAGGCAGAGGTTGCAGTGAGCCAAGATCCTGCCACACTGCACTCCAGCCTGGGCAACAGAGCAAGACTCCATCTCAAAAAATAAATAAATAAATAAAAACAGGAAAGAAATAGAGGGAAATTTATTTTCCTTGTATCACACAACCTGCAAAACTTCGTGAAACTTTATGATTCAATTATTTGACAAATGGAAGTCAAGCAGTTATGGAAATGCTGTGTTCTCTGTCCCTCCCTGACATTACGTCGCTCAGCAGTGTTCAGGGTAACCTCGTCGTGAATCAACCATGTCCCCTCTCTCTTGCAGCTTCATCTCTAGTAAGGAGAGACTGTTTTCCTGCCAACTTTCCCTTCCTCTGTTCGGATGCAACAGTGTTTTGACCTCCTTGGCTCTGTCCTGATGTACCCAACTGTCTCTCCACCTACAAACAGAGAAGCTGATTTATTCTGTGAGACACACTTTATTTTTCTGATAAGACTTTAATGTACTTTGTGTTGCTGAATCAGTCTCTTTCTGTCCCATATCTACATGGCCTGTTCTAAACACTGGAGAGAACTGACCCAGTGTAGAAAGGCACTCCAACTTCCCCTTCCTGACGTTTTCTAGTAATTTAATAATGAAGTATCTTCTTGGGAGGTTGAGGCAGGAGAATGGCATGAACCCAGGAGGCGGATCTTGCAGCTGTCTCAAATAATAATAATAATAATCTTAATTATCTATTTTTCTGATCTAAATCTCTACTAATGAAGCAAATCAGACCATCTCTAAACTACCTAAAGAATAATATAGTAATAATTGGGGATGTCTCACTCATCATAAATGTGTTTGATTTTCCATGTCTGTGGGTCCCCTAATGAGTGGCACACACTGGAGATCTGATTGCTCTAGGAAAATCTGTGATACCCCCACCCCTCCATACAGGGTGAGCCATGAAATTCCAAAGAAGAGCTGGTCTGGGGCTAGTTTAAGGTCTCCCTAAGTCAGGACCCTCTGAGACCAACAGTACGCCCAGAGAGCACAAGCTGATGCCAAATTTCTATGGATCTGGAACTTTCTATTCCGTACTTAAAAGTTACAGAATCTTGACATAGCCTTACCTAATTTTCACAATGAAGTTTGCATGTCCTATACTTTAGTCTCTGGACTTTCAATCAAAAACTGAGGTTCTCTGTTGAATGAGAGATGTGAGTATAACAGATGGCAGTCAGAGCCCCTGCTGAAGGAGTAGATGGCGGTGGTGTGGCCCGTGGGGTCCTCCTGTGTCTGTGCTGGACACCTGACACTAGAGCAATCATTTCATAGGTTGTTCAGTGATTTATGAGGTAGTCTAGTACAAAAGGACAAGCTGAGCCAATCCTCATTTTACTCTTGTATTTTAACTGCGAAACATTGAAAGAATTATACAGTTGCTAATAGGAGAGAATCTGACTTTTCATCATGAAAGCAAGAGTGGCCAAAGAAATCATCACAGGCTTTGGGGAATGAGTTCACCAGAAAGCAGAAAATCTGGGTAACCATCAGACATCAGTTTGTAGACAAAAAGGTAAGCCTTACTGTGGAAATGAAAGGGTTAACTGGCAACCAAGGGCAGACCCAGGCATCCAGGGCCAGAAGTTTACACAATTCTAAGGGTCTTGTATAAGAAAAAGAATATACAATTACAAATATAAAATCGCTGCAGGCTCTCCCAGATTCTTGGTAAAGATCCAGTCATAGGTCTGAAGCTTAGGCTTTATTGGGTTCACAGAAGACCCATCTCTGCTAATCACTAAACAGGGTTGATGTCTGATGGTGTTCAGATCTTTCTTTTTCCAGTTGGTGAGTGTCCTCCAAATAAGCATTTAACTTTTGTGAGGTGCTTTTTTGCAACAGAAAGCTTGATTAAAAGATGTAATGTGTGCATCAACTGCATTGACAAATTAGTAGATGTATTTATTTGCCTGATCATTGTGGCAACAGAAAAAAATACTGAATCCGCTCATGATAAATTATCCAGTTTTTCTCTCCCATTAACAAGGTATATAAATCAAGTCTCCATTATTAGAATACCCTACCTTCTAAGCTGTTGTGGTTTTGTAGTTACATTCTGAGGTTTCAAGCTTCTTCTTACACATTATTTGTTCTACTAGAACCTAAGTCTCCTATAGTATTAGAAAGGGGCTTGGAGAGAAAAATATTTTTAAAAGGTATCAGTAAGAATGCATTTTCTTTAAACTTTATGCATATATGAGACTCAGTTTAATAATTCCAATTTGTAACTTTTTTGAGATGGAAGTCTTGCTTTGTCACCCAGACTGGAGTGCATGCAGTTGCACAATCTTGGCTCACTGCAACCTCTGCCTCCTGGGTTCAAGCTGTTCTCCTGCCTCAGTCTTCCAAGTAGTGGAATTACAGGCACCTGCCACCATGCCTGGCTAATTTTTTGTGTTTTTAGTAGAGATGGGGTTTCACCATGTTGACCAGGCTGGTTTCGAACTCCTGACCTCCACTGATCCATCCACCCCGGCCTCCCAAATTGCTGGGATTACAGGAGTGAGCCACTGCTTCCCAGCTTAACTTTTTAATGTAGTCAAATTTATCAAATTTTCTTTACGGCTAACATATAGAGGTCCTTTTTAATATAATTTTACCCATCTTAAAGTCATGAAGATATTTTCCTGTTTTAGTCTAAAAGTTTTATTGTTTTACCTTTTATATTTATCTCTAGGGTCTATCAAGGATTGTATTATGGTACAAGAGTAGGAATCAAGATTATTTTTTTTCCATATTTATTTTTTTACACATATCCCATTGACCCAAACCATTTATTTAAAAGTTGAGTACTTTTCCCATTCAACATTGTCAGAAAATCAAATAATCATGCAAACGTGAGTGCTGTAGTCTCAATGCATCCCTCCTAAACTAATGTTGAAACCTAATCCCCATCATAGTAATATTAAGAGGCAGGCCTTTGAGAATTAGTTAAGTTATGAGGGCTCCACCCTCATGAATGGGATTAGTGCCCTTAGGAAAGAATGGAAATTTCTGGTCCTCTCGGCCCTTTCGCCATGTGAGGACACACAGAACCACCATCTATAAGGAGCAGGCCCTCACCAGACACCAAATCTCCTGATGCCTTGATCTTGGACTTCCTGACCCCTAGAACTGTGAGAAATAAATTTCTATCATTTATAAATTACTCAGTATAAGGTATTTTTCTAGCATCTCTAATGGACTAAGACAGTGAGGTCTCTGTTTCTGGACTCTATTTTTTCTGTTGTTTTATTTGTCTATTTTTGGGCCAGTACTACAATTGAAAATGTCTTTGTCAAATGGCATATTAAGAGAATGAAAAGATAAGCCACAGGACGAGGGGAAGATATTTGCAAAGCATATGAGACAAAGCACTAGTATTCAGAACATATGCAGAATTCTCACAAATAAATGAGAAAAACCACCACTACCACCAGACAAACCAATAGAAACATAGGCCAAGACACTTGATCAGGTGCTTCTTTAAAAAAGGCATTCAAATGGTTGATAGACATGAAAAGGCACTCATCATTAGTTATTAGCAAGATGCAAATTAAAACCAAAATGTGCTACCACTACTATTGAGAGAGCATTCTCCATAGGTCTTTCATGCTTCTGCATGTCTGCAAGACATGCTTTGAGAGTCTGCTTTTTGTTGTAGACTACCTTCTCAAAAACATCTGTACTGTGGACAGCCTTAGACAATGAAAATGGTGTCTCTGTCTGGAGCAAAGCAGGCATGCTTATTGCCCACTATAAAAGATTCAGGTTCCCTAAACTCAGGATTTCTCCCAAGTAACACAACCCACTGCTCCTGCAGGTGCCATCTGGCTTTCTTTGCTTTGCCTTGTGGTCACTGAGGCTTGGGGAGCCAGTGCAGAAGTGTTGACACTCTAGTTACTGTTATTGCTGTGAAGTGATGAACTATCCTTCATCTCTGACCCAGAGGTATCAAGTCTTCTTCCAGGCTCCACAAAGTTGTAGTAAGTTAATTAGCCTGAGTTTAGTATAAAAATCTCAGACCCTTTTTAGTTCTTGACAATGTACATCCTGCACAATGGCTAGAAGTAAAAAGATTGATGATACCAAGTGTTGGAAAGGATGTGAAGCAGTTGGAACTCTCCCTGTTTGGGGGACTATAAATAGGCACATTCACTTTGGAAAACCATTTTACAGTATCTACAAAAGCTGAATGTCATACTCAATAACTAAATAAATCGCTCTCATAGGCTTATGTCTGACAGAAATGTATCCATATGTTTGCCAGAAAACAAGAATGGTCACAGGCACACTCTTCACAATTGCCCCAAATGCAAAATAACCCAAATATTCATTGACATAGAGTGGGAAGATAAATCGTCACATATTCACACTATGGAATACGATACAGAAATTAGGATGAACAAACTGCAACTACACACAACAAAGGGAAATTAAATACACATATGGATTGAATATCCATCTTGGCAAAGCATTGTGCTAGTTCAGGCAAACAAAGATAAATCTTGATCCTGTTAAGGTAGATGAACTAATAAAGCCAGTGCTTATGTGTTAGATCTTGTACCTTCTTCCTGTTCAAAGACATTGATCAGGAATTTTTCCATTTCTCTCATATTGTATACACTCTAGCATTCTTTCTGAATCATACCCATCCATACACAATAATCTGAATGAATCTTCCCAACATAACATTGAGTGAAAGGAATCATATGCCAAAGACTACCTACTGTGGTATATTCCGAAATAGAAAAGCTAATAGTGTTAAAAGTTATGACAGTGGTTTTCTCTGATGGTGGTTAGTGATAGGCAGGGAGACTGAGGGAATTTTGTAAGGTGCAAATAATGTTTTATTGCTTAATAAGTACTGGTTATACAAGTGTGTGTTCATTATGTGAAAAATGCATCGAGCTATACGCACATAATTTGTACATTTCCCTATGCTTATGCTGCTTTTCAATTAAAAGACTAAAAACACATAACTCCGAGGCCCGTTGGCATACTGTGTTATGTCAAGATAGTAATTCTGTCTAATAGTTACCTCATTCATGACTAAGCATAATTTAGAGTCCCAATGGGTTTGGAGGACTTGGTTTCAAAATTCCATAAAGAAAACAACCATAATACTAAAGTCACTGTAAAATGAAATGCTTTTATGTTTAAATGTTTTTTTGATGTGTAATCCACAATTTGAATTTGAAATGTGGAAATATGTTATAGAATAAATGATACTGATGTAGGTTATATTCATTAAGATAAAAAATAAGAAATTTACTTAAGTCAAGTTTGCTTAGAGCTTTAAAAAAAATCTATAACATAACTTTAGTAATAATGACTAAAATCCTACTGTTAGTAAGTAACCTTTGCTGAGGGCTTACTATTTCAAAGCAACCTTAATCTTTGATGGGATTGTTCCATTTAATCTTCACAACAGCCCCATGGAATTTTATCATCTTTGAACTCCATAAACATTCCTTCCTCAAGCATTATACTCGGACCATTTTATTACTTTAAGGAACATTACAACCTACATCATCAACCACCAATATATTGAAATAAATGTAGCAAAGGTCATTTGTGAAAAACAGCCCATCATGGTAAGAAGAATTTAAAGAATAATTTTCAAGTGAAAAATTACTGAAAATTGCCATCATTCCTTCAAAACCCCCTGCTCTGCAAGACTTCAAAAAAGATTGATTCCCCATAATACTTGCGTGTTTTTGTTCTGACTCTTTTGCCATTTAATACTATGTTTAATGAGGATGGCAACACAAAGTTAACCCAAGCTTGTCGAAGTGGGCAGTACAGAATCATCTATAAACAATGTCATGTTCATTTACTCTATTTAAAAATCCTTATTTTTTGAGGCTACAATGTATTCTTACATTGCATAAAACCAAGGAAATGGGAATAATTAATTTTCTCATAATGCTGTTTTTGATGTGCTACTTTTAAGGCTTTCTGCTGTTGGCTCGTGGTGGGGCCAGTGCAGGGGAAATTCTTCATATGTATTTCTAATCCTTATTTTTAACAAGATATAGAACTATTTTTGAGAAGATTTTAAAATAAAAATTAAATGATTTTGTTCATTTAAATGAGCAAATTATGTAAAAAGAGTTTTGGGATAATTTTTACTAGATTACATATTAAGTTATAAGATGGGTAATTTACCTGAGGTAATAATATGAATTTTTATAAAGTTTGCACTGGGCACAGTGACTCATGCCTATAATCCCAACACTTTGGGAGGCTGAGGCGGGTGGATTGCTTGAGCCCGGGAGTTCAAGACCTGTCTCCGCAACATAGTGAGACCTCATCTCTACAAAAAATAAAAAATTAACCAGGCGTGGTGACAAGCATCTGATCTGTAGTCCCAGCTACTTGGGAGGCTGAGGCAGGAGGATTAATTGAGGCCTGGAGGTTGAGGCTGCAGTGAGCTGAGATCATGCCACTGCACTCCAGCCTGGGTGACAGAACAAGATGAGACCCTGTCCAAAAAAAAAAAAAAAAGTTTGCTTCCGAATTGATAAGAGATGCCCAAAATAGGATTAAATAATGTTTAAAAATTGTGCTTGAAAAACCAAAGAGTTTCCATAGTTGTACAAGTATTGATCCTGTATCTTCTTATGAGGGTGCTAATCTCGTTATGAGGGCTCCACCCTCGTGACCTAATCGTCTCCCAAAGGCCCCACCTCTTAATATCATCACATTGGGAATTAGAATTTCAACATATTAATTTTAGGGAGATACATTCAGTGCATAACAATTTATTTTAAGGACTTTTACTCCTGAACCAAACGTGTACATACAAGGTAGTAAGAGAAAGATTTCTGAAGTCTTGGGGGACCACCATCAAATGTCCTTCATAGGATTCAATTTGTTCTTTTTTGCTAGAATTTTTGTTCACTTGTTTACTTTGCTCTTACTATCCTAAAAAATATAATAATGAATACTTCTAAAGCCCTACATTAGTAACACATTTAAATTATACGCATCTACTTTTTATAAGCCGTCCTCTTGTAAAATTCTCTGAAAAACAGAACATCATTGATAATGGGTTGGCTGTGTCGCCACCCAAATTTCACCTTGAGTAGTTCCCAGAATCCCCATGTGTTGTGGGAGGGACCTGGTGGGAGGTAATTTAATCATGGAAGTGGTTACCCTCATGCTGTCCTTGTGATAGTGAGTGAGTTCTCATGAGATCTGATGGTTTTATAGAGGGATTTTCCCCCTTTTTCTCAGCACCTCTCCTTGCTGCTGCCATGTAAAGGAGGGCTTGTTTGTTTCCCCTTCTGCCATGATTGTAAGTTTCCTGATACCTCCCCAGCCATGCAAAACCGTGAGTCAATTAAAACTCTTTTTTTAAATATATTATCCAGTCTCAGGTATGTGTTTAGTAGCAGCATAAGAATGGACTAATAGAATGATTGATTAAGGCAATAATAAAAATGAAATTGACTTCCTAAGACATTTTTAAGTCATCACTGCCCCTCAGACTCACATTTATTAAGTTAAAGCATGAACACTCAGATATGCAAAGTGACTCTGTGCAGAGTTTACTTTTGTAAGTTGAGGAAAAAGCCAAAGGCTTTTTCTTTATGGATAATATGAAGAATGAGCTCATTCATTCATATACAGACATATACACATATATGCATATAGATATATAAATATGTAGATATATATATCACTACTATATGGCAGATATAATGCTAGAAACAGAGAGGAAAGAGAGTTAAGTTCCTCAAGTTAGAGATCACAGGACTTTGGAGAGAAATGATAATGGCAAGAAGAACTTCCACTAGGGGCAAGAGAGGCTGAGACTCCCAGCAGGCAGAACTTGTTAAAAAGTTTTCTACATATCAGAGACTTATCGAGACTTGATCAGACTTATCAGCACAAGAAGTGATTTTTTGTTGTTGTTGTTTTAAACAAATCTGCTGTCAGTGTTCAGATGTGGATAGAGAAAGAGGCCCCCAGGCCACCACACTGCAGAGGTTTCCAGATGTAAAGTGAGAAATCCAGATTTTATGTTGTTGACTAGGATGATGACAGAAGAGAAAAAAATAGAACTTCTTGGAAAGATATATGTAAGGGAAAATTAATAGAATTTCCTATCTGATTGGATGGACAGACAGAAGAGAAGAATGACAGCATGGAAGATTCCAGCCGAAGGGATTAGGAGAACAGTATTTCTTTTCTTTTTTTTTTTTTTTTTGAGACGGAGTCTTGCTTTGTCACCCAGACTGGAGTGCAGTTGCACAATCTTGGCTCACTGCAACCTCTGCCTCCTGGGTTCAAGCTGTTCTCCTGCCTCAGTCTTCCAAGTAGTGGAATTACAGGCACCTGCCACCATGCCTGGCTAATTTTTTGTGTTTTTAGTAGAGATGGGGTTTCACCATGTTGACCAGGCTGGTTTCGAACTCCTGACCTCCACTGATCCATCCACCCCGGCCTCCCAAATTGCTGGGATTACAGGAGTGAGCCACTGCTTCCCAGCTTAACTTTTTAATGTAGTCAAATTTATCAAATTTTCTTTACGGCTAACATATAGAGGTCCTTTTTAATATAATTTTACCCATCTTAAAGTCATGAAGATATTTTCCTGTTTTAGTCTAAAAGTTTTATTGTTTTACCTTTTATATTTATCTCTAGGGTCTATCAAGGATTGTATTATGGTACAAGAGTAGGAATCAAGATTATTTTTTTTCCAT